>NW_019267263.1:0-122205 GCF_002742605.1 Olea europaea var. sylvestris | reverse complement strand
TCTTATCGATTGGACTTTGCTACTTGTACACTGATTTTTGACACGTTTTTAGACACTTGCATTACTTTCAAGAGTCAATTGGACGGGAAAATTGTTTGAAATTTATATTGTCCAGCAAGGGAATGCCATGTGGCAAAGTGTAAACTAAAGTGTGTACATCGTAGTGTACATCTAGTAAGGTTCTTACCGATTGAACTTTGCTATTTGTATATTGATTTTTCAAAAGTTGTTTGACACTTGCACTATTGTCAAGTGTCAATTGGATGGGAAAACTATTTGAAATTTAAACTGTCCAACAGGTAATGACACGTGGCAAAGTGTTAACTAAAGTGTACACCACATTGTACATGTCGCAAGGCTCTTACCGATTGAACTTTTCTATTTGTACACTTATTTTTGGCACGTTGTTTGACACTTGCATTGTTGTCAAGGGTCAACTGGATGGGAAAACCATTTAAAATTTAAACTATCCAATAGTGTAATGTCACGTGACAAAGTGTAAACTAAAGTGTACGCCATAGTGTACATGTAGCGTGGTTCTTACCGATTGAACTTGCTATTTGTACACTGAACTTTGACATTTTGTCTAACACTTGCATTGTTGTCAAGTGTCAATTGAATGGGAAAAGTGTTTGAAATTTAAACTGTGCAATAGGGTAATGTCACGTGGCAAAGTGCAAACTAAAGCGTACACGATAGTGTACACGTAACAAGGTCCTTATCGATTGAACTTTGCTATTTGTACACTGATTTTTGACACATTGTTTAACACTCGCATTGTTATCATGTGTCAATTGAATGTGAAAACTATTTGAAATTTAAACTATCCTATAGAGTAATGTCACATGGTAATGTGTAAACTAAAGCGTACACCACAGTGTACATGTAGCAAGGTTCTTATCGATAGAACTTTGCTACTTGTACACCGATTTTTGACACGTTGTTTGACAATTGCGTTGTTGTCAAGTGTCACTTGGATGGGGAAACTATTTGAAATTTAAACTGTCCAACATGGTAATGTCATGTGGCAAAGTGTAAACTAAAGTGTACACTGTACAGTACATCTCGCAAGGTTCTTACCAATTGAACTTTGCTATTTGTACACTGATTTTTAACACATTATTTGGCACTTGCATTGTTGTCAAGTGTCAATTGGATGGAAAAACTATTTGAAATTTAAACTGTCCAACAGTGTAATGTCACATGGCAAAGTGTAAACTAAAGTATAAACCATAGTGTACATGTCGCAAGGTTCTTACCGATTGAACTTTGCTATTTGTAGACTGATTTTTGACATATTGTTTGACACATGCATTGTTTTTAAGTGTCTATTGGATCGAAAAAATGTTTGAAATTTAAACTGTCCAACAGGGTAATGTCACGTGGTAAATTGTAAACTAAAGTGTATATGTTGCAAGGTTCATACCAATTGAACTCTGCAATGTCACCTTGCAAAGTGTAAAATAAAGTGTACATGTAGCAAGGTTCTTACCGATTGAACTTTGCTATTTGTACACTGATTTTTGACACGTTATTTGACACTTGCATTGTTGTCAAGTGTCAATTGGATGGGAAAACTGTTTGAAATTTATACTGTCCTACAAGGTAATGTCACGTAGCAAAGTGTAAACTAAAGTGTGTACACCGTAGTTTACATGTAGTAAGGTTTTTACCGATTGAACATTGCAATTTGTACACTGATTTTGTCAAGTATCAATTGGATGAAAAAACTATTTGAATTGTAAACTGTCCAACAGAGTAATATCACGTGGTAAAGTGTAAACTAAAGTATACACCACAGTGTACATGTAGCATGCTTCTTGCCGATTGAACTTTGCTATTTGTACACTGTTCTTTAACACGTTGTTTCACACTTGCATTATTGTCAAGTGTTAATTCGACGAGGAAAGTTCTTGAAATTTAAACTTTCCAATAGGGTAATGTCACGTGGCAAAGTATAAACTAAAGTGTACACTATAGTGTACATATTGCAAGGTTCGTACCGATTGAGTTTTGCTATTTGTACACTAATTTTTGACACATTGTTTGACACTTGTATTGTTGTTAAGTGTCAATTACACGAGAAAAATGTTTGAAATTTAAACTATCCAACAGGGTAATGTCACGTTGCAAAGTGTAAACTAAAGTGTAAACCATAGTATACATATAGCAAGGTCTTTACCGATTGATCTTTACTATTTGTAAACAATATTTCAACACGTTGTTTGACACTTACATTATTGTCAAGTGTTAATTGGATGGAAAAACTATTTGAAATGAAATTTAAACAGTCCAACAGAGTAATGTCACATGGAAAATTGTAAACTAAAGTGTACACCATAGTGTACATGTAGCAGGGTTCTTACTGATTGAATTTGTTATTTATACACTAATTTTTGACACGTTGTTTGACACTTGCATTGTTGTCAACTGTCAATTGGATGAAAAAACTGTTTGAAATATAAACTATCCAACAGGGTAATATCACGTGGCAACATGTAAACTAAAGTGTACACCATAGTGTACATGTGGCAAGGTCCTTACCGATTGAGCTTTGCTATTTGTACACTGATTTTCGACAAGTTGTTTGACACTTACATTGTTGTCAAGTGTCAATTGGATGGAAAAACTATTTGAAATTTAAACTATCCAACAGAGACATGTCACGTGACAAAGTGTAAACTAAAGTGTACTCCATAGTATACATGAAGCAAGGTTCTTACCAATTGAACTTTGCTATTTGTACACTAATTTTTGACACGTTGTTTGACACTTCCATTGTTGTCGAGTATCAATTGGATAGGAAAACTATTTGAAATTTAAACTTTCCAACGAGGAATGTCACGTAGCAAAGTGTAAACTAAAGTGTACGCCATAGTGTAAATGTAGCAAGGTCCTTACCGATTGAATTTTGCTGTTTGTACACTGATTTTTGACACGTTGTTTGATACTTGCAGTGTTGTCAAGTGTCAACTGGATGGAAAAACTGTTTGAAAATTAAACTATCTAATAGGGTAATGTCACGTGGTAAAGTGTAAACTATGGTGTACATGTAGTAAGGTTCATACCAATTCAACGTTGTTACTTGTACACTGATTTTTAAGACGTTGTTTGACACTTCCCCTGTTGTCAAGTGTCAATTGGATGGGAAAACTATTTTAAATTTAAACTGTCTGATAGGGTAATGTCACGTGACAAAGTATAAACTAAAGTGTATACCGTAGTGTACATGTTTCAAGTTTCTTACCGATTGAACTTTAATATTTGTACACTGATTTTTATCATGTTGTTTGATGCTTGCATTTTGTCAAGTGTTAATTGGGTGATAAAAATATTTGAAATTTCAACTGTCCAATAGGGTAATGACACGTGGCAAAGTGTAAACAAAATTTACACCATAGTGTACATGTCGCAGGTTCTTACTGATTCAACTTTGCTATTTGCACACTGATTTTTAACACATTGTTTGGCACTTGCATTGTCGTCAAGTGTCAATTGGATGAGAAAGCTTTTTTAAATTTATACTGTCGAACAGGGTAATGTCACGTGGTGAAGTGTAAACTAAAGCGTACACAATAGTGCACGTGTAGCAAGATTCTAACCGATTGAACTTTGCTATTTGTACAATAATTTTTGACACGTTGTTTGACACTTGCATTGTTCTCAAGTGTCAATTGGATGGGAAAACCGTTTGAAATTTAAATTGTCTAATAGGGAAATGTCACGTGTCAAAGTGTACACCATAGTGTACATGTAGCAAGGTCCGTACTGATTGAACTTTGCTATTTGTACACTAATTTTTGACACTTGCATTGTTGTCAAGTGTCAATTGGATGGAAAAACTATTTGAAATTTAAACTGTCCAGTAGGGTAATGTCACGTGGCAAAGTATAAACTAAAGGATACATCATAGTGTACATGTAGAAAGGTCCTTACCGATTGAACTTTGCTATTTATACTCTAATTTTTGACACGTTGTTTGACACACACATTGTTGTCAAGTGTCAATTGGATGGAAAAACTATTTGAAATTTAAACTGTCCAGTAGGGTAATGTCACGTGGCAAAGTATAAACTAAAGGATACATCATAGTGTACATGTAGAAAGGTCCTTACCGATTGAACTTTGCTATTTATACTCTAATTTTTGACACGTTGTTTGACACACACATTGTTGTCAAGTGTCAATCGGATAGGAAAACTACTTGAAAATTAAATTGTCCAACAGGGCAATGTCACGTGGTAAAGTGAAAACTAACTTGCACATGTAGTAACGTTCATACCGATTGAACTTTGCTATTTATTCACTGATTTTTGACATGTTGTTTCACACTTGCATTGATGTCAAGTGTCAATTGGATAAGAAAACTGTTTCAAATTTATACTGTCCAATAGCGTAATCTCATGTGGCAAAGTGTAAACTAAAGTGTACACCATAGTGTACAAGTAACAAGGTTCTTACTGATGGAACTTTGCTATTTGTACACTGATTTCCGACATTTTGTTTGACACTTGCATTGTTGTCAACTGTCAATTGGATGGAAAAACTATGTGAAATTTAAACTGTCCAACAGGGTAATGTCACGTGGCAAGTGTAAACTAAAGTGCATACCATAGTGTACATGTCGCAAGGTTCTTACTGATTGAACATTGGTATTTGTACGCAGATTTTTGACACATTGTTTGACACTTGCATTGTTGTCAAGTGTCAATTGGATGAAGAAAACTGTTTGAAATTTAAACTATCCAGCAGGGTAATGTCACGTGGTAAAGTGTAAACTAAAGTGTGTACCCCATGGTGTACATGTAGCAAGGATCTTAACTATTGAACTTTGCTATTTGCACACTGATTTTTGACACGTTGTTTGACACATGCGTTGTTGTCCAGTGTCAATTGGACGAGAAAACTGTTTGAAATTTAAACAGTCCAGCAAGGTAATGTCACATTGCAAAGTGTAAACTAAAATGTACGCCATAGTGTACGTGTAGGAAAGTCCTTACCGATTGAACTTTACTACTTGTACAAATAATTTTGACACGTTGTTTGACATTTACATTGTTGTCAAGTGCCAATTGGATGGGAAAATTGTTTGAAATGAAATTTAAATTGTCCAAGAGAGTAATGTCACATGGCAAATTGTAAACTAAAGTGTAAACCGTAGTGTACATGTAGCAAGGTTCTTACCGATTGAACTTGCTATTTATACACTGATTTTTGACACATTGTTTGACACTTGCATTGTTGTCAACTGTCAATTGGATGGGAAAAATGTTCGAAATTTAAACTTTCCAATAGGGTAATATCACATGGCAACGAGTAAACTAAAGTCTACACCATAGTGTACATGTGGCAAGGTCCTTATCGATTGAACTTCATTACATTTACACTGATTTTCGAAACGTTGTTTGACACTTGCATTGTTGTCAAGTGTCAATTGGATGGTAAAACTGTTTGAAATTTGAACTGTCCAACAGGGATATGTCACGTGATAAAGTGTAAACTAAAGTGTACACCATAACATACATGAAGCAAGGTTCTTACCGATTGAACTTTGCTATTTGTAAACTGATTTTTGACACGTTGTTTGATACTTTTATTGTTGTCAAATGTTAATTGGATGGGAAAACTGTTTCAAATTTATGCTGTCCAGCAGGGTAATCTCACGTGGAAAAGTGTAAACTAAAGTGTTCACCATAGTGTGCATGTAGCAAGGTTCTTACTGATTGAACTTTGTTATTTGTACACTGATTTTTGACATTTTGTTTGACACTTGCATTGTTGTCATGTGTCAATTGGATGGAAAAACTATTTGAAATTTAAACTGTCCAACAAGGTAATGTCACGTGGCAAGTGTAAAATAAAGTGTACACCATAGTATACATGTCGCGAAGTTCTTACCTATTGAACTTTGCTATTTGTACGCAGATTTTTGACACGTTGTTTGACACTTGCAATGTTAAGTGTCAATTGGATGAGAAAACCATTTGAAATTTAAACTGTCCTGAAGGGTAATGTCACGTGGCAAAGTATAAACTAAAATGTGTACACCATGGTGTGCATGTATCAAGGTTCTTAACGATTGAACTTTGCTATTTGTACACCAGTTTTTGACACCTTGTTTGACACACGCACTGTTGTCAAGTGTTAATCGGATAGGAAAACTGCTGTAAAATTAAATTGTCCAACAGGGCAATGTCACGTGGCAAAGTGAAAACTAAATTGTACATGCAACAAGGTTCATACCGATTCAACATTGCTATTTTTACACTGATTTTTGACATGTTGTTTGACACTTGCATTGATTTCAAGTGTCAATTGGATAAGAAAACTGTTTCTAATTATACTGTCCAACATGGTAATCTCACGTGGCAAAGTGTAAACTATAGTGTACATGTAGCAAGGTTCTTACTGATTGAACTTTGCTATTTGTACACTGATTTCTGACATTTTGTTTAACTCTTATATTGTTGTCAACTGTCAATTGGATGGAAAGACTTTGTCAAATTTAAATTGTCCAACAGGGTAATGTCACGTGGCAAGTGTAAACTAAAGTGTACACCATAGTGTACATGTCGCAAGGTTTTCACTGATTGAACTTTGCTATTTGTATGTAGATTTTTGGCAAGTTGTTTGACACTTGCAATGTTGTCAAGTGTCAATTGGATGAGAAAACTATTTGAAATTAAAATTGTCCAGCAGGGTAATGTCACGTGGCAAAGTGTAAACTAAAGTATGTACATCATGGTGTACATGTAGCAAGGATCTTAACTATTGAACTTTGCTATTTGCACACTGATTTTTGATACGTTGTTTGACACATGCGTTGTTGTCAAGTGTCAATTGGACGAGAAAGCTGTTTGAAATTTAAACAGTCCAATAGGGTAATGTCACGTTGCAAAGTGTAAACTAAAGTGTACGCCATTGTGTACATGTAGCAAGGTCCTTACCGATTGAACTTTACTATTCGTACACATAATTTCGACACATTGTTTGACATTTGCATTGTTGTCAAGTGTCAATTGGACGGGAAAACTGTTTGAAATGAAATTTAAACTGTCCAAGAGAGTAATGTCACATGGCAAATTATAAACTAAAGTGTGCACCGTAGTGTACATGTAGTAAGGTTCTTACCGATTGAACTTGCTATTGTACACTGATTTTTGACACGTTGTTTGACACTTGCGTTGTAGTCAACTGTCAATTGGATGGGAAAAATGTTTAAAATTTAAACTGTCCAATAGGGTAATATCACGTGGCAACGTGTAAACTAAAGTGTACACCATAGTGTACATGTGGTAAGGTCCTTACTGATTGAATTTTGTTATTTTTGTACATATTTACGACACGTTGTTTGACACTTGCATTATTGTCAAGTGTCAATTGGATGGTAAAACTATTTGAAATTTAAACTGTCCAACAGGGATATGTCACGTGACAAAGTGTAAACTAAAGTGTACACCATAGTATACATGAAATGCAAGGTTCTTACCGATTGAACTTTGCTATTTGTACACTGATTTTTGACACGTCGTTTGACACTTGTATTGTTGTCGAGTGTCAATTGGATGGGAAAACTGTTTCAAATTTATACTGTCCAGCAAGGTAATCTCACGTGGGAAAGTGCAAACTAAAGTGTTCACCATAGTGTGCATGTAGCAAGGTTCTTACTGATTGAACTTTGCTATTTGTACACTGATTTCTGACATTTTGTTTGACTTGCATTGTTGTCAAGTGTCAATTGGATGGGTAAACTATTTGAAATTTAAACTGTCCAACAAGGTAATTTCACGTGGCAAGTGTAAACTAAAGTGTACACCATAGTGTACATGTCGCGAGGTTCTTACTGATTGAACTTTACTATTTGTACGCAGATTTTTGACACGTTGTTTGACACTTGCAATATTGTCAAGTGTCAATTGGATGAGAAAATTGTTTGAAATTTAAACTGTCCAGAAGGGTAATGTCACGTGACAAAGTGTAAACTAAAATGTGTACACCATGGTGTGCATGTACCAAGGTTCTTAAGGATTGAACTTTGTTACTTGCACACTAATTTTTGACACGTTGTTTGATGCATGCGTTGTTGTCAAGTGTCAATTGGATGGGAAAACTATTTGAAATTTAAAAAGCCCAGCAGGGTAATGTCAAGTTGCAAAGTGTAAACTAAAGTATACACCATAGTGTACATGTAGCAAGGTCCTTACCGATCGAATTTTACTATTCGTACACATATTTTTGACACGTTGTTTGACACTTGCATTGTTGTCAAGTGTCAATTAGATGGGAAAATTGTTTGAAATGAAATTTAAACTGTCCAACAGAGTAACGTCATATGGCAAATTGTAAACTAAAGTGTGCACCGTAGTGTACAATTTGCAAGGTTCTTACCGATTGAACTTGCTCTTTGTACACTGATTTTTGACACGTTGTTTGACACTTGCATTGTTGTCAACTGTTAATTGGATGGGAAAACTGCTTGAAATTTAAACTGTTCAATAGGGTAATATCACGTGGTAACTTGTAAACTAAAGTGTACACCATAGTGTTCGAAATTTAAACTTTCCAACACGGTAATGTCACCTGGCAAAGTGTAAATTGAAGTGTACGCCACATTGTACATGTAGCAAGGTCCTTACCGATTGAATTTTGCTATTTGTACACTAATTTTTGACACATTTTTTGACACTTATAGTGTTGTCAAGTGTCAATTGGATGGGAAAACTATTTGAAAATTAAACTGTCCAATAGGGTAATGTCACGTGGTAAAGTGTAACTAAAGTATACATCGTAGTGTACATGTCGCAAGGTTCTTACTGATTGAACTTTGCTGTTTGTACGCAGATTTTTGGCACGTTGTTTGACACTTGCAATGTTGTCAAGTGTCAATTGGATGAGAAAACCGTTTGAAATTTAAACTGTCCAGCAGGGTAATGTCACGAGGCAAAGTGTAAACTAAAGTGTGCACACCATGGTTTGCATGTAGCAAAGACTTAACTATTGAACTTTGTTATTTGCATTCTGATTTTTGACATGTTGTTTGACACATGCGCTATTGTCAAGTGTCAATTGGACAGGAAAATTGTATGAAATTTAAATAGTCCAGTAGGGTAATGTCATGTTGCAAAGTGTAAACTAAAATGAATGCCATAGTGTACATGTAGGAAAGTCCTTACCGATTGAACTTTAATATTCTTACACATAATTTCGACGAGTTGTTTGACATTTGCATTGTTGTCAAGTGTCAATTGGATGGGAAAACTGTTTGAAATAAAATTTAGACTGTCCAAGAGAGTAATGTCACATGGCAAATTGTAAACTAAAGTGTATACCATAGCGTACATGTAGCAAGGTTCTTACCGATTGAACTTGCTATTTGTACACAGATTTTTGACATGTTGTTTGACACTTACATTGTTGTCAACTGTCAATTGGATGAGAAAATTGTTTGAAATTTAAACTGTCCAATAGGGTAATATTACGTGGCAACGTGTAAACTAAAGTGTACACCATAGTGTACATGTGGCATGGTCCTTACCAATTGAACTGGCAACGTGTAAACTAAAGTGTACACCATAGTGTACATGTGGCATGATCCTTACCAATTGAACTTAGCTATTTGTAAATTGATTTTCGACACGTTGTTTGATACTTGCATTGTTGTCAAGTGTCAATTGGATGGTAAAACTATTTGAAATTTAAACTATCCAACAGGGTAATGTCACATGGCAAGTGTAAACTAAAGTGTACATCATAGTGTACATGTCGTAAGGTTCTTATTGATTGAACTTTGCTATTTGTAGGCAGATTTTTAGCACGTTGTTTGACACTTGCAATGTTGTCAAGTGTCAATTGGATGAGAAAAATGTCTGAAATTTAAACTGTCCAGCAGGGTAATGTCACGTGGTAAAGTGTAAACTAAAGTGTGTACACCATGGTGTACATGTAGCAAGGATCTTAACTATTGAACTTTGTTATTTGCACTCTGATTTTTGACACGTTGTTTGACACATGCGTTGCTGTCAAGTGTCAATTGGACGGGAAAACTCTTTGAAATTTAAATAGTCCAGCAGGGTAATGTCAAATTGCAAAGTGTAAGCTAAAGCGCACGCCATAGTGTACATGTAGCAAGGTCCTTACCGATTGAACTTTACTATTCGTACACATAATCTCGACACGACACGCTGTTTGACATTTACATTGTTGTCAAGTGTCAATTGGATAGGAAAACTGTTTGAAATATAATTTAAGCTATCCAAGAGAGTAATGTCACATGGAAAATTGTAAACTAAAGTGTATACCATAGTGTACATGTGGCAAGGCCCTTATCGATTGAACTTTGCTATCGGTACACTGATTTTTGACACGTTGTTTGACACTTACATTGTTGTCAAGTGTCAATTGGATGGTAAAACTGTTTGAAATTTAAACTGTCCAATAGGGATATGTCACGTGACAAAGTGTAAACTAAAGTGTACACCATATTGTACATGAAGCAAGGTTCTTACCGATTGAACTTTGCTATTTGTACATTGATTTTTAACACGTTGTTTGACACTTGTATTGTTGTCGAGTGTCAATTGGATGGGAAAATCGTTTCAAATTTATACTGTCCAACGGGGTAATCTCACGTGGAAAAGTGTAAACTAAAGTGTGTACACCATGGTGTACATGTAGCAAGGATCTTAACTATTGAACTTTGCTATTTGCACTCTGATTTTTGACACGTTGTTTGACACATGCGTTGTTGTCAAGTGTCAATTGGACGAGAAAACTCTTTGAAGTTTAAATAGTCCAGCGGGGTAATGTCAAATTGCAAAGTGTAAGCTAAAGTGTACACCGTAGTGTACATGTCGCAAGGTTCTTGCTGATTGAACTTTGCTATTTGTACGCAGATTTTTGACACGTTGTTTGATACTTGCAATGTTGTCAAGTGTCAATTGGATGAAAAAATCGTATGAAATTTAAATTGTCCAGAAGGGTAATGTCATGTGGCAAAGTGTAAACTAAAATGTGTACACCATGGTGTGCATGTATCAAGGTTCTTAACGATTGAACGTTGCTATTTGCACACTAATTTTTGACACGTTGTTTGACGCATGGGTTTTTCTCAAGTGTCAATTGGACGGGAAAACTGTTTGAAATTTAAAAAGTCCAGCAGGGTAATGTCACGTTGCAAAGTGTAAGCTAAAGTGTACATGTAGCAAGGTCCTTACCGATTGAACTTTACTATTCGTACCCAAAATTTTGACACGTTGTTTGACACTTTCATTGTTGTCAAGTGTCAATTGGATGGGAAAACTGTTTGAGATGAAATTTAAACTGTCCAGCAGAGTAATGTCACATGGTAAATTGTAAACTAAAGTGTGCGCCGCAATGCACATGTAGTAAGGTTCTTACCGATTGAACTTGCTATTTGCACACTGATTTTTGACAAGTTGTTTGACACTTGCATTTTTGTCAACTGTCAATTGGATGGGAAAATTGTTTGAAATTTAATTTGTCCAATAGGGTAATATCACGTGGCAACTTGTAAACTAAAGTGTACACCATAATGTTTGAAATTTAAACTTTCCAACGAGGTAACGTCACGCAGCAAAGTGTAAACTAAAGTGTACGCCACAGTGTACATGTAGCAAGGTCTTTACCGATTGAATTTTGTTGTTTGCATACTGATTTTTGACACATTGTTTGACACTTGCGGCATTGTCAAGTGTCAGCTGGATGGGAAAACTATTTGAAAATTAAACTGACCAATAAGGTAGTGTCACGTGGTAGTGTACATGTAGCAAGGTTCTCACCGATTCAACTTTGCTATTTGTACACTGATTTTTGACACATTGTTTTACACTTACATTTTTGTCAAATGTCAATTGGATGGTAAAACAATTTAAAATTTCAACTGTCCAACAGGACAATGTCACGTGGCAAACTGCAAACTAAAGTGTACACCGTAGTATACATATCGCTAAGTTCTTACCGATTGAAATTATCTATTCGTACACTATTTTTTGACACGTTGTTTGACCCTTGCATTGTTGTCAAGTGTTAATTCGATGGGAAAACTGGTAGAAATTTAAACTGTCCGACAGGGTAATGTCAAGTGGCAAAGTGTAAACTAAAGTGTATACACCATAGAGTACATGTAGCAAGGTTCTTGCCGATTGAACTTTGCTATTTGTACACTGATTTTTGACACGTAGTTTGACACTTGCATTGTTGTCAAGTGTTAATTGTATAGTAAAATTGTTTGAAATTTAAAATGTCCAATAGGGTAATGTCACGTGGCAAGTGTAAACTAAAGTATGTATCATAGTGTACGTGTTGCAAGGTTTTTACTGATTAAACTTCGCTATTTGAACGCAGATTTTGACACATTATGTGACACTTGCAATGTTGTCAAGTGTCAATTAGATGAGAAAACTATTTGAAATTTAAATTGTCTAACAGGGTAATGTCACGTGGCAAAGTTTAAACAAAAGTATACACCATAGTGTACATGTAGCAAGGTCTTTACTGATTGAACTTTGCTATTTGTACAGTGAATTTTGACACGTCGTTTGACACTTGTAGTGTTGTCAAGTGTCAATTGGATGGGAAAACTATTTGAAATTTATACTGTCGAACAAGGTAATCTCACGTGGTAAAGAGTAAACTAAAGTGTACACCATAGTGTACATGTGGCAAGGTTCTTACTAATTGAACTTTGCTATTTGTACACTGATATTTGACATTTTGTTTGGCAATTGCATTGTTCTCAAGTGTCAATTGGATGGGAAAACTATTTTAAATTTAAATTGTCCAACAGGGTAATGTCACGTGGCAAGTATAAACCATAGTGTACATGTCGCAAGGTTCTTACTGATTAAACTTTGCTATTTGTACGCAGATTTTTAACACGTTGTTAGACACTTACAATGTTGTCAAGTGTCAATTGGATGAGAAAACTGTTTGAAATTTAAACTGTCCAGCTGGGTAATGTAGCGTGACAAAGTGTAATCTAAAGTGTGTACCCCAAGGTGTACATGTAGCAAGGTTCTTGATGATTGAACTTGGTTATTTGCACACTAATTTTTGATACGTTGTTTGATACTTGCATTGTTGTCAAGTGTCAATTGGATGGAAAAACCTTTTTGAAATTTAAACTATCCAACAGGATAATGTCACGTAGCAAAGTGTAAACTAAAGTGTTAGCAAGGTTCTCACCGATTGAACTTTGCAATTTGTACACTGATTTTGGCCCCGTTGTTTGACACTTGCAATGTTAACAAGTGTCAATTGGATGGGAAAACTGCTTAAAATTTAAATTGTCTAACAGGATAATGTCACGTGGTAAAGTGTACATTATAGTGTACATGTAGCAAGGTCCTTACTGATTGAACTGTGTTATTTGTACATTGATTTTTGACATGTTCTCTGACACTTGCAGTGTTGTCAAGTGTTAATTGGAATGAAAAACTATTTGAAAATTAAACTGTCTAACAGGGTAATATTATGTGGTAAAGTGTAAACTAAAGTGTACATGTTGTAAGGTTCATACCAGTTAAACTTCGCTATTTGTACACTGATTTCTGACATGTTGTTTGACACTTGCATTGTTGTCAAGTGTCATTTCGATGGGAAAACTGTTTGAAATTTAAACTGTCCAATCGGGTAATGTCACGTTGCAAATTGTAAACAAAAGTGTACGCCATAGTGTACATGTAGCAAGGTTCTTTCCGATTGAATTTTGCTATTTGTACACTAATTTTCGACACGTTATTTGGCCCTTGCATTGTTATCAAGTGTCGATCGGATGGAAAAACTGTTTGAAATTTAAACTATCCAACAGGGTAATGTCACGTGGTAAACTGTAAACTAAAGTGTACTTGTAGCAAGGTTCATATCGTTTGAACTTTGCTATTTGTACACTGATTTTTGACACGTTCTTTAACACTTGCATTGCTATCAAGTATCAATTGGATGGGAAAATTATTTGAAATTTAAACAGTCCAACAGGGTAATGTCACGTGGTAAAGTGTAAACTAAAGTGTACACCATAGTGTACATGTAGCAAGATTCTCACTGATTAAATTTTGCTATTTGTACACTGATTTTTGACACGTTGTTTGACACTTGCATTGTTGTCATGTGTCAATTGGATGGGAAAACTGTTAGAAATTTAAACTGTCCGACAGGGTAATGTCACGTGGCAAAGTGTAAACTAAAGTGTGTACACCATAGAGTACATATAGCAAGGTTCTTGCCGATTGGACTTTGCTATTCGTGCATTGATTTTTGACATGTCGTTTAACACTTGCATTGTTGTCAAGTGTCAATTGGATTGTAAAAGTGTTTGAAATTTGAACTGTCCAACTGGGTAATGACACGGGGCAAAGTGTAAACTAAAGTGTACACCATAGTGTACATGTTGCAAGGTTCTTACCATTTGAACTTTGCTATTTGCACATTGATTTTTGACAAGATGCTTGACACTTGCATTTTTGTCAAGTGTCAATTGGATAGAAAAACTGCGTGGAATTTAAAATGTCCAACAGGGTAATGTCACATGACAAAGTGTAAATTAACGTGTGCACCATAGTGTACTTGTGGCAAGGTTCTTACTGATTGAACTTTGCTATGCACACTAATTTTTGACACGTTGTTTGACACTTGTATTGTTATCAAGTGTCAATTGGATGAGAAATGTAGTAGCCGAGTAAAATAAAATGGAATTATGCTAATATTTTGTGATGATCTAGCACCATGAGCCTATCCCATTTTAGAAACGACGTATGGAAGCTCAAACCATGTAAGATTACGAAAGGCCAAGTCATAAGTTAATTAAAAGCCCAGCAATTTAAGAGATTAAGTTTAAGTAAACTTGATTACAAAAATTTAATGAATAAATGCGTTACCCTAATGGTCATCTACATGGTATTTCATATAGGTAACCCAGGTTCGAATCATCATGTAGATTTTTTTTATAAAACTTTCAAATGAATTATTTTTATGCTTTAGAGACTCTTCAAATTCTTAGTTAAAGACTAAGTTTAATAAATTTAATGATAATACAACTCCCCCACTTAATTTTTCATCAAAAAGAATCAAATCCAAATTTCATCTCATTTTCTCTCAAAAAAATATATTTCATGTCAAGTGAAGCTTAAGGTATAACAAGAGTGAGAAGAAGGAAGGCTTTCTATACATTTTGTTCTTTTATCCAAGAAAATTCAAGGTAGGTAGAGGTGCAAGTGTTCATTCGTTTTCAAATCTGATTTTTCGATAAATGTTTAAATGAAATGGTACCTTCGAGTATAGTGCTTTGGCACTACAATAGTTTGAATGATCATTCTCCGGCTCTACATGTTATGATAATACTATAGTAATTGGATTTTGCCAGAAATCCATCTACGTGCGACGGTATAGATCTATAGTTCGAAATTTCTAATTTGATAACGAATTGCACTAATGATATCTATTGATTTTCAAACTCATGGGTTAATTCCCTTCCTATAGGTTGAATGGATTTTCGTTGGGGAGTAGATGATGGTAAAGGATGATGCAACATGTCATGGAGAAGCCGGTGATTTACATCTTTAGTTGATTTTGAGATGTTTACACTTTCTTTAAATTTAATTCCTATGAATATTGTGTGGATCTATTTTATGAACACTCATTATGAATATATTGTGTTTGAAATTAGATATGCATCATAGGAATAAATTTACAAATCACCGTATACAAAAAAAAGTTAGCGACTTAAAGTTTTGATATCTCTTCAGAAATTTTAGTTTCTGCCTCATCTTTAAAAAAAATCATAACTCTTTCGTTACTTGGTATTTTTATACGAAACCAACTGAATTGGATAGCCTAATAAGTTAGATACTGAATAAAATTGGAATTATGTCAATCCAATATCGGTAAAAGGTTATATGTCACATAAAGTAAACTGAACTGGGTGTTGTCTCTATTTTTCAGTTTCTACCCTTATTTTCAAAAATTCATAACTCACTCATTACTTGAAATTTTTAGATGAAACCAATTGGATTTGATAGTATCATGGATTAGCTACTAAATAAATTTGAAATCATGCGGTTTTGACGTTGGTGGAATTTTATATGCCATTTTAAGTGAACTGCACCGGTTACCTTTCAACCGGGTCGCTGCCGAGTTTTGAAAAATATTTTAATACCCCATATGTTATTGTTGGAAGCAAATTTTTTACTATGTTATATTATAGGAGTTTAATACCTTACATTAAAATTTGATGAAGTTTCAAGTCCGATAGCTATGAAAACAAATTTATTTTGACAATTACTATTTGAGACAAAAAAAAAAAAAACTGGAACAGCAACATTACTTTTTAAGCTTTGTCAAAATTTCACGTCAATAGTCGTTTCATGCATGGAGCCCATTCTAAAAGCATTTTTTGAAATCTTTTTCTTTTAAAATTGGAATATTTTTTAAATAAAAAAAGAAAATTCTTTAATTAAATTCTAAAATTTAATCTTTATACCTTCTACTAAAAATATTGAACTAACTTTCTAGCTAAGGTACAATGGTTTGAGTGACGTTTCCTTCCATACGGGTCGTGGCATTACAAGAAAACTATTTTGAATTTAAACTATCCAATAGGGTAATGTCACGTGGCGAAGTGTAAACTAAAGCGTACACCATAGTGCACGTGTAGCAAGGTTCTAACTTATTTAACTCTGCTATTTGTACAATGATTTTTGACACATTGTTGGACACTTGCATTGTTGTCAAGTGTCAATTGGACGGGAAAACTATTTGAAAATTAAATTGTCTAACAGGGTAAGGTCTCGTGGCAAAGTGTAAGCTAAAGTGTACACCATAGTGTACATGTAGCACGGTCTGTACCAATTGAACTTTGCTATTTGTACACTAATTTTTGACACGTTGTTTGACACTTGCATTGTTGTAAAGTGTCAATTGGATGAGAAACTATTTGAAATTTAAATTGTTCAACAGGGTAATGTTACGTGGCAAAGTATAAACTAAAGTGTACACCATAGTGCACATGTAGCAAGGTCCGTACTGATTGAATTTTGTTATTTGTACACTGATTTTTGACACGTTGTTTGACACTTTCATTGTTTTCAAGTGTCAATTGGATGAGAAAACAATTTAAAATTTAAATTGTCCAACAGGGTAATGTCATGTGGCAAAGTGTAAACTAAAGTGTACACCATAGAAAACATGTAGCAAGGCCCGTACGGATTGAACTTTGCTATTTACAATGATTTTTGACACGTTGTTTGAAACTTGCATTGTTGTCAAGCTTCAATTGGATGGGAAAAGTACTGAAAATTTAAACTGTCCAGCAGAGTAACGACACGTGGAGAAGTGTAAACTAAAGTGTACACCATAGTGTACATATCACAAGGTTCTTGCCGATTGACCTTTGCCATTTATACACTGATTTTTGACACATTGTTTGACACTTGCATTCTTGTCATGTGTCAAATGGATGGGAAAACTATTTGAAAGTTAAATTGTCCAATAGAGTAATGTCACGTGACAAAGTGTAGATTAAAGTGTACACCATAGTGCACATGTAGCAAGGTTCATACCGATTGAACTTTGCTATTTGTACACTGATTTTTGACACGTTGTTTGACATGTGCGTTATTGTCAAGTGTCAATTGGATGGGAAAACTGTTTGAAATTTAAACTGTCCAACAGGATAATGTCACGTGGCAAAGTGTAAACTACAGTGTACACCATAGTGTACATGTAGCCAGGTTCATACCAAGTGAACTTTGCTATTTGGACACTGATTTTTGAAACATTCTTTGACACTTGCATTGTTACCAAGTGTAAATTAGATGAGAAAATTGTTTAAAATTTAAACTGTCCAGTAAGGTATTGTCATGTGGCAATGTGTAAACTAAAGTGTACAACATAGTGCACATGTATCAATGTTCATATCAATTGAACTTTGCTATTTTTACACTGATTTTTGACACATTGTTTGACACTTACATTGGTGTCAAGTGTTACTTGGATGCGAAAACTATTTGAAATTTAAATTGTCCAACAGGGTAATGTCATGTGGCAAAGTGTAAACTAAAGTGTAAATCATAGTGTACATGTAGCAAGGTCCTTTCCGATTGAACTTTGCTATTTGTAGACTAATTTTTTGACACGTTGTTTGACACTTGTATTGTTGTCAAATGTCGATTGGATGAGAAAACTGTTTGAAATTTAAATTGTCATATAGGGTAATGTCACGTGGTGCAGTGTAAACTAAAGTGTACATGTAGCAAGGTTCATACCGTTTGAACTTTACTATTTGTACACTGATTTTTGACACATTGTTTGAGACTTACATTGTTGTCAAATGTCAATTGGATGGGAAACTGTTCGAAATTTATACTATCCAACAGGGTAATGTCACGCGACAAAGTGTAAACTAAAGTGTACACCGTAGTGTACATGTAGCAAGGTCCTTTTCGATTGAACTTTGCTATTTGTACACCGATTTTTGACACGCTGTTTGACATTTGTACTGTTGTCAAGTGTCGATTGGATGAGAAAATTGTTTGAAATTTAAACAGTCATATAGGGTAATGTCGCGTGGTGAAGTGTAAACTAAAGTATACGTGTAGCAAGGTTCATACTGTTTGAACTTTACTATTTGTACACTGATTTTTGATACGTTGTTTCACACTTACATTGTTGTCAAGTGTCAATTGGACGGAAAAACTATTTGAAATTTATGCTGTCCAACATGGTAATGTCACGTGGCAAGGTGTAAACTAAAGTGTAAACCATATTGTACATGTCGCAAAGTTCTAACCGATTGAACTTTGCTATTGTACACTGATTTTTGACACGTTGTTTGACACTTGTATTGTTGTCGAGTTTCAATTGGATGGGAAAAGTACCAGAAATTTAAACTGTCCAGCAGGGTAATGACACGTGGCAAAGTGTAAACTAAAATGTACACCATAGTGTACATGTCACAAGGTTCTTATCGATTGACCTTTGCTATTTGTACATAGATTTTTGGCACGTTGTTTGACACTTGTATTCTTGTCGTGTGTCAATTGGATGGGAAAACTAATTGAAATTTAAATTGTCCAACAGGGTAATGTCTCGTGGTAAAGTGTAAACTAATGTGTACACCATAGTGTACGTGTAGCAAGGTTCATACCGATCGAACTTTGCTA
Organism: Olea europaea var. sylvestris; assembly: GCF_002742605.1. Taxonomy (NCBI): domain Eukaryota; kingdom Viridiplantae; phylum Streptophyta; class Magnoliopsida; order Lamiales; family Oleaceae; genus Olea; species Olea europaea. The sequence continues at coordinate 103,030 of NW_019267263.1, read as the reverse complement.
TTTGTACCCTGATTTTTGACACGTTGTTTGAAACCTGCATTGTTGCCAATTATCAATTACCTAGGAAAATTGTTTGAAATTTAAATTGTCCAACAAGGCAATGTCACGTGGCAAAGTGTAAACTAAAGTGTACACCATAGTGTACGTGTAGCGAGGTTCATACCAAGTGAACTTTGCTACTTGGACACTGATTTTTAAAACGTTCTTTGACACTTACATTGTTACCAAGTGTAAATTGGATGAGAAAACTGTTTGAAATTTAAACTGTCCAGTAGGGTATTGTCATGTGGCAATGTGTAAACTAAAGTGTACAGCATAGTGCACATGTAGCAAGGTTCATACCAATTTAACTTTGCTATTTGTACACTGATTTTTGACACGTTGTTTGAGACCTGCATTGCTGTCAAGTGTCAATTGGATCGGAAAGCTGTTTGAAATTTAAATTGTCCAACAGGGTAATCTCACGTAGCAAAGTGTAAACTAATGTGTACAGCATAGTCTACATGTTGCAAGGTTCGTACCGATTGAACTTTGCTATTTGTACACTGATTTTTGACATGTTGTTTGACACTTGCATTGTTGTCAAGTATCAATTGGATGGGAAAATGGTTTGAAATTTGAACTGTCCAAAAGGGCAATTTCACATGGCAAAGTGTAAACTAAAGTGTACACCAGAGTGTACATGTCAAAAAGTTCTTACCAATTAAACTTTGCTATTCGTACACTGATTTTTGACATGTTGTTTGACACCTGCATTGTTTTCAAGTGTCAGTTGGATGGGAAAAGTACTGGAAATTTAAACTTCCAGCCGCGTAATGACACTGATTTTTACACTCTTTGTTTGAAACTTGCATTGATGTCAATGTCACATGACAAAGTGTAAACTAAAGTGTACACCATAGTGTACATGTTGCAAGATTCTTACCGATTGAACTTCACTATTTCTACACTGATTTTTGACATGTTGTTTGACACTTGCATTATTGTCAAGTGACAATTGTATGGGAAAATAGTTTGAAATTTGAACTATCCAACAGGGCAATGACACATGGCAAAATGTAAACTAAAGGGTACACCATAGTGTACGTGTTGCAAAGTTCTTACCGATTGAACTTTGCTATTCGCACACTAATTTTTGACATGTTGTTTGACACTTGCATTGTTGTCGAGTGCCGATTGGATGGAAAAAGTATCGGAAATTTAAACTCTCCAGCAGGATAATGGCACGTGGTAAAGTGTAAACTAAAGTGTACACCATAATGTACATGTCACAAGGTTCTTACCGATTGAACTTTGGCATTTGTACACTGATTTTTGACACGTTGTTTGAGACTTGCATTCTTGTCATGTGTCAATTGGATTGAAAAACTGTTTGAAATTTAAATTGTCTAAGAGGGTAATGTCACGTGGCAAAGTGTAAACTAAATTGTACACCATAGTGTATGTATAGCAAGGTTAATACCGATTGAACTTTGCTATTTATACACTGATTTTCGACACGTTGTTTGAAACCTGCATTGTTGTCAAGTGTCAATTGGCTGGGAAAATTGTTTGAAATTTAAAATGTCCGACAGGGTAATGTCACGTGGCAAAGTGCAAAATAAAGTGCACACCATAGTAAACATGTACCAAGGTCCTTTTCGATTGAACTTTGCTATTTTTACAATAATTTTTGACACGTTGTTTGACACTTGTATTGTTGTCAGGTGTCGATTGGATGAGAAAATTGTATGAAATTTGAATTGTCGTACAGGGTAATGTCACATGGTGAAGTGTAAACTAAAATGTACGTGTAGCAATGTTCATACCGTTTGAACATTGCTATTTGTACACTGATTTTTGACAAGTTGTTTGACACTTACATTGTCGTCAAGTGTCAATTGGATGGGAAAACTGTTTGAAATTTATGCTACCAAACAGGGTAATGTCACGTGGCAAAGTGTAAACTAAAGTGTACACCATAGTGTACATGTCACAAAGTTCTTACCAATTGAACTTTGCTATTCGTACACTAATTTTTGACACGTTGTTTGACACTTGCATTGTTGTCGAGTTTTAATAGGTTTGGAAAAGTACTGGAAATTTAAACTGTCCAGCAGGGTAATGACACGTGGCAAAGTGTAAACTAAAGTGTACACCATAGTGTACATGCTACAAGGCTTTTATCGATTGACTTTTGCCATTTGTACACTGATTTTTTACACGTTGTTTGACACTTGAATTCTTATCATGTCTTAATTTGATGGGAAAACTGTTTGAAATTTAAATTGTCCAACAGGGTAATGTCTCGTGGCAAAGTGTAAACTAAACTGTACACCATAGTGTACGTGTAGCAAGGTTCATACCAATTGAACTTTGCTATTTGTACACTGATTTTTGAAATGTTGTTTGAAACCTGCATTGTTGTCAAGTGTCAATTGGCTAGGAAAACTGTTTGAAATTTAAATTGTCCAACAGGGTAATGTCACGTGGCAAAGTGTAAACTAAAGTGTATACTATAGTGTACGTGTAGCAAGGTTCATACCGAGTGAACTTTGCGATTTGTACACTGATTTTTGACACATTGTTTAACATGTGCATTATTGTCAAGTGTCAATTGGATGGAAAATTGTTTGAAATTTAAATTGTCCAACAAGGTAGTATCATGTGGCAAAGTGTAAACTAAAGTGTATGCCATAGTGTACATGTTGCAAGGTTCTTACCGATTGAACCTTGCTATTTGTACACTGATTTTTGACACGTTGTTTGACACATGCATTATTGTCAAGTGTCAATTTGATGGAAAACTTTTGAAATTTAAACTGTCCAATAGGGTAATGTCACGTGGCAAAGTGTAAACTAAAGTGTACACCATAGTGTACATGTGGCAAGGTCCTTTCCGATTAAACTTTGTTCTTAGTACACTAATTTTTGACACGTTTTTTGACACTTGTATTGTTGTCAAGTGTCGATTGGGTGAGAAAATCGTTTGAAAAAGTGGAAACTAAAGTGTACACCACAGTGCACATGTAGCAAGGTTCATACTGATTGAACTTTGCTATTTGTACACTGATTTTTGACACGTCGTTTAAAACCTGCATTGTTGTCATGTGTCAATTGAATAGGAAAACTATTTGAAATTTAAATTGCCCAACAGGGTAATGTCATGTGGCAAAGTGTAAACTAAAGTGTACTCCATAGTGTACGTGAAGCGAGGTTCTTACCAATTGAACTTTGCTATTTGTACACTAATTTTTAACACGTTGTTTGACACTTGCATTGTTGTCAAGTGTCAATTGGATGGTAAAATGGTTTAAAATTAAAACTGTCCAATAGGGTAATGTCACATGGTAAAGTGTAAACTAAAGTGTACTCCATAGTGTACATGTAGCAAGGTTCATACCGATTGAACTTTACTATTTGTACACTGATTTTTGACACGTTGTTTGAAACCTGCATTGTTGTCAAGTGTTAATTGGATGGAAAAACTGTTTGAAATTTAAATTGTCCAATAGGGTAATGTCACGTGGCAAAGTGTAAACAAAAGTGTACACCATAGTGAACATGTAGCAAGGTCCGTACTGATTGAACTTTTCTATTTGTACACTGATTTTGTACACGTTCTTTGGCACTTGCATTGTTACAAGTATCAATTAGATGGGAAAACTACTTAAAATTTAAACTGTCCAATAAGGTAATGTCACGTGGCAAAGTGTACGCCTTAGTGTACATGTAGCAAGGTCCTTACCGATTGAACTTTACTATTTGTACACTGATTTTTGACACGTTGTTTGACACTTGTATTGTTGTCAAGTGTCGATTGGATGAGAAAACATTTTGAAATTTAAACTGTCCAACTGGGTAATGTCACGTGGTGAAGTGTTTGACACTTGAATTGTTGTCAAGTGTTAATTGGATGGGAAACTGCTTAAAATTTAAACTGTCTGGTAGGATAATAGCACGTGGCAAAGTGTAAACCAAAGTGCACACCACAGTGCTCATGTAGCAAGGTTCATACCGATTGAACTTTGCTATTTGTACACTAATTTTTCACCCGTTGTTTGAAACCTGGATTGTTGTCCAAGTGTCAATTGGATGGGAAGAATGTTTGAAATTTAAATTGTCCAACAGGGTAATGTCATGTGGCAAAGTGTAAACTAAGGTGTACATGTAGCAAGGTTCATAAAATTTGAACTTTGCTATTTGTACATTGATTTTTAACACGTTGTTTGACACTTGCATTGTTGTCAATGGGAAAACTGTTTGAAATTTATATTGTCCAACAGCGTAATGTCACATGTTAAAGTGTAAACTAAATTATACACCATAGTGTACATGTTGCAAGGTTCCTATCGATTGAATTTTTCTATTCGTACACTGATTTTTGACACGTTGTTTGACACTTGCATTGTTGTCAAGTGTCAATTGGATGGGAAAACGGTTTGAAATTTAAACAGTCCAACAGGGCAACGGCACGAGGCAAAGTGTAAACTAAAGTGTACACCATAGTGTACATGTCGTAAAGTTCTTACCGATTGAACTTTGCTATTTGTATATTGATTTTTGGCACTTTGTTTGACACTTGCATTGTTGTCAAGTGTCAACTTGATGGTAAAACTATTTGAAATTTCAACTATCTAACAAGGTAATGACATGTGGCAATGTGTACACCATAATGTACCTGTCGCAAGGTTCTTACCAATTGAACTTTGCAATTTGTACACTGATTTTTAACATGTTGTTTGACAGTTACATTGCTGTCACGTGTCAATTGAATGGGAAAACTATTTGAAATTTAAATAGTCTAATAGGGTAATGACACATGGCAAAGTGTAAGCTAAAGTGTACACCATAGTGTACATCTCGCAAGATTCATACCGATTGAACTTTACTATTTGTACACTGATTTTTGACACATTGTTTGACAATTGCATTGTTGTCAAGTGTCAATTGGATGAGAAAACTGTTTGAAATTTAAACTGTCCAATAGGGTAATGTCACGTGGCGAAGTGAAGCTAAAGTGTACGCCATAGTGTACATGTAGCAAGGTTCTTGCCGATTGAACTTTGCTATTTGTACACTAATTTTTGACACATTGTTTGACGCTTGCATTGTTGTTAGGTGTCAATTGGATGCAAAAGGTGTTGGAAATTTAAAAGTCAAACAGGGTAATGTCACATGGCAAGTGTAAACTAATGTGTACACCATAGTTTACATGTTGCAAGGTTCTTACTGATTGAACTTTGCTATTTGTACGCAGATTTTTGACACGTTGTTTGACACTTGCATTGTTGTCAAGTGCCAATTGGATGAGAAAACTAGTTGAAATTTAATCTGTCTGGTAGGGTAATGTCACGTGGCAAAGTGTAAACTAAAGTGTGTACACCATGGTGTACATTTAGCAAGGTTGTTACCCATTGAACTTTGCTATTTGTACACTAATTTTTGATACTTTGATTGACACTTGGGTTGTTGTCAAGTGTCAATTGGATTGAAAAAATTATTTGAAATTTAAACTGTCCAATAGGGTAATGTCACGTGGCAAAGTGTAAGCTAAAGTGTACACCATAGTGTACATGTAGCAAAGTTCTTATCGATTGAACTTTGCTATTTGTACACTGATTTTTGACCCGTTGTTTGACACTTGCAATGTTGTCAAGTGTCAATTAGATGGGAAAGCTATTTGAAATTTAAATTGTCTAACAAGATAATGTCACGTGATAAAGTGTAAACTAATGTGTACACCATAGTGTACATGTAGCAAGGCCCTTACCGATTGAACTTTGCTATTTGTACACTAATTTCTGACACGTTGTTTGACACTTGCAGTGTTGTCAAGTGTCAATTGTATGAGAAAACTATTTGGAATTTAAACTGTCCAACATGGTAATGACACATGGCAAAGTGTAAACTAAAGTTTACACCATGGTGCACATGTCACAAGGTTCTTTTCGAATGAACTTTGCTATTTGTACACTTATTTTTAACACATTGTTTGAAACATGTGTTGTGGTCAAGTGTCAATTGGATGGGAAAATTGTTTGAAATTTGAACTATCCAACAGGGTAATGTCACGTGGCAAAGTATAAACTAATGTGTACACCATAGTTTACATATAGCGAGGCTCTTACCGATTGAACTTTGCTATTTGTACATTGATTTTTGACATGTTGTTTGACACTTGCATTGTTGTCGAGTATCAATTGGATGGAAAACTATTTGAAATTTAAACTATCCAACAGGGTAATGTCACATGGCAAGTGTAAACTAAAGTGTACACCATAGTACACATGTCGCAAGATTCTTACTGATTGAACTTTGCTATTTGTACGCAGATTTTTGACACGTTGTTTGACACTTGTATTGTTGTCAAGTGTCAATTGGATGAAAAAATTGTTTGAAATTTAATCTGTTTGGTAGGGTATTGTCACGTGACAAAGTGTAAACTAAAGTGTGTACACCATGGTGTACATGTAGCAAGGTTCGTACCGATTGAACTTTGTTATTTGCACACTGATTTTTGGCACGTTGTTTGACAATTGCATTGTTGTAAAGTGTCAATTGGTTGAAAAAATTATTTGAAATTTAAACTATCCAACAGGGTAATGTTACGTGGCAAAGTGTAAGCTAAAGTGTATGCCACAGTGTACATGTAGCAAAGTTCTTATCGATTGAACTTTGCTATTTGTACACTGATTTTTGATCCGTTGTTTGACACTAGCAATGTTGTCAAGTGTCAATTGGTTGAGAAAAGGATTTAAAATTTAAACTGTCTAACAAGGTAATGTCACGTGGCAAAGTGTAAACTAAAGTGTGCAGTGTACGGGGTGGAATGAGCTTCTTTTAATATCTCGTTTCTCAAGGCTTCATCCTTAGGCACGCAAATTCTTCCTCTAAATATCAGTGCTTGATTCTCAGCTATTCCAAAGTCCTTTTTCTTATTGGTACCAACTTCATTCTTAATCTTCTGCAAAAATGAGTCTTTATTTTGTGCTTCTATAATTCGATCTCTAAGAGTAGGTCAAATTATTAAATCTGCTAGACGAGCAGTGACTTCTCCTGGTGTGGTAACCACTTCGATCTGCAACTTTTCCAAGTCCTTGACTAACTCCACTTGAAAGGTGGGTAGTGACGTCAATTGTCCCATTGATTTTCTACTTAGAGCGTCGGCCACAACATTAGCCTTACCTGGATGGTAGTGAATAGTGCAGTCGTAATTGTTCACCAATTCCAACCATCGTCTTTGTCGCATATTCAATTCCTTCTGTGTGAAGAAATACTTGAGACTTTTGTGATCTATGTAGATGTCACACTTCCATCCATACAAGTAGTGTCACCATATCTTCAAAGCGTGTACTACTGTTGCAAGTTCTAAATCATGTGTCGGGTAGTTCTGCTCATATTTCTTCAATTATCTTGAAGCATAGGCTATCACTTTTCCATTTTGCATTAGTACACATCCCAATCCTCTCTCGGATGCATTGCTGTATATAACAAATCCTTCCGTACCTTCAGGTATTGTTAATACAGGTGCTGATATCAACTTCTGCTTAAGTTCTTGGAAACTTAGTTCGCATTTTTCTGTCCATTGGAATTTTACTCCCTTCCTTGTAAGCTGCGTCATTGGTCCAACTATTTTGGAGAATCTTTCTATGAATTTCTTATAATAACCAGCCAATTCTAGAAAACTCCGTACTTCGCCAGCATTAGTTGGTACTTTCCAGTTGTTACTGCTTCCACTTTCGTTGGATCTACCTCAATCCCTTGGGCAGTGACTATATGTCCAAGAAATCCAACTCGTTCAAGCCAAAACTCTCACTTCTTGAATTTAGCATACAGCTTCTCCTTGTGTAATACCTCTAAGGCTATTCTCAAGTGCTCTTCATGTTGCTCCTTACTCTTGGAATATATCAGAATGTCATCGATGAAGACTATGACAAACTTATCCAAGTATTGATGAAACACTTGAGTCATCAGGTCCATGAACACTGCAGGCGCATTGGTTAGCCCAAACGGCATCACCATAAACTCGTAGTGTCCATATCGAGTTCTAAAAGCTGTCTTATGTATATCCTTTGTCTCTACTTTCAATTGATGGTATCCTGATCGTAAGTCGATCTTGGAAAATACCTTAGCTCCTTTCAGTGGATCTAACAGATCCTCGATCCTCGGGAGTGGGTACTTATTCTTGATGGTTAATTGATTTATCTCCCTATAATCGATGCACATCCTCATGCTTCCATCTTTCTTCTTCACAAACAACACCGGCGCACCCCATGGAGATACGCTTGGTCGTATGAAGCCCATATCTAGGAGTTCTTGCAACTGCTTCTTTAATTCTTGTAGTTCCTTTGGGGCCATTCGGTATGGGGCCTTAGATACTAGTGCCGTCCCGAGAATTAGGTCTATGGTGAATTCCACTTGTCTATTGGGTGGAATACCAGATAGATCTTCTGGAAACACATCTACAAATTCCCGTACTACAGGTACATCTTCAACCCTTATCGTCTCTTGTTTCCCTCCTAAGATACTTACTAGATATCCTTGACATATTTCTTTTCTCAACATCTTCTCAGCTTGTAAAGCCGATACTAGTCGAATAAGGGGTTTCGTCTTCATTCCAAAGAACAAAAATGGTTCTTCTCCTGGTTTTTGAAATGATACTTCCACTTCCTTACATCGGATGGTGGCCTAACCAATCCATGCCTAGTATTACATCAAAATCCTTCATTTCTATCATGTATAGGTTCGCTTCCATTGGTTTTCCCTAAACTTCGATACTTACTGCCTTGACTATTCTATCAGTATTCAAAGGGTTGTCCGAAGGAATACTAACTTCTAATGTACCTTCCGACTTATCATAGGTAATACTAGATTTAGCCATAAAAGTTGTTGAAACAAAGGAGTATGTAGCTCCTGAATTAAACAATACATAAGCAGATGTATTGGCTATCAGTAGAGTACCTGCTATGACATTAGAGTTTTCCTCTGCATCCTGTTGAGTCAATGCAAAAACTCATGCTTTCCCTTTCTGGTTCTGGTCGTTCCATTTCCTCTTTTCCATGTTACCATTGTCCGGTTGATTGAACAGTTGACCATGTTGTTCGGCGCTAGTCTTCTGGTACCAAATAGCATGAGCTCTTTCCAGTATTTCACGGTATGTGGTGAAGCGATGGGACATAAGTATCATGCCTATATCCGAGTTCAGCCCTTGTTCAAACCTTTGTACCTTCTTATCTTTCGTATCCACCAGATGTGGAGCATACCTTGAAAGTTGATCAAACTTCCTCTCATACTCAGTCAGGGACATAGTCTTTTGCTTGAGTTGGAGGAATTCACTTTCTTTGTGATCCCTTAAGGACTGGGGAAAGTACTTGTCCATTACTTTCCCTTTGAATTGCTCCCAAGTCAATTCTACTTGTTGCTCAGGGGTCCTTGTCCTTGACATTGAGTCCCACCAGTGACTTGCATCACCGAAGAACATGAACTCAGCACACTGGACTTTCTGAGCGTCCGTGTACCCTATCAATCAAAATATACACTCCAACTTGCGAAGCCACTCCTCGATTGCAAGTGGATCAGCTACTTCGTTAAAGGTAGGGGGCTTGTGCCTTCGAAATTGCTCGACCACTGAAGCATGATTTGGAACATTAGGAGCTAGTGGTAGGGGTTGAGCTTGGTTCGGGTTTTGCCTACCTAGGTCTTGAACCGGTCGGAGGAGGTCTCTTATCAAGTTTTGGTTTGTTCGCCATTTCCTTTAGACAAAACATATGGTTCTTATTAGTTTCATTCTTCAAATACTAAAGCAAAGAAGATAGTATTTTATTTCTTGACATATGGGAAGCTATTACAAGGATTTAAATCTAATCCCTATAAGTTCTACGGATCTTCTTTGGTGGAGCTTCCTTTTCGAAGGAGTCTTCTGCCTCAAGTCCGGACTCTATGTCCATCTCAACCTGTGGCTCAGGCTCAGGATCATTCTCTAAATCATCCTCGGGTTCTTCTTCAGGATCTTCTTCCTCAGCCAAAGGTTCCTCCTCAGGCTCCTCATGGATTACATCATCCCACAAATCAATCAGGGCATGGCAATACCTCTCAAACTGGAACAGGTTTGGGTTGCCTTTTAACATTTCATCTCTAACCGTGACTCCCATATCTCCCCATTGAGGTGGAAGGGAGTGTATGAGGTTATTTATCGCCTCAATATGCGTGATCTCCATTCCAGCGTTAACCACCGTCATGCATCTCTCATAGATGTCATACACATGTTCGCTACACGGTCGGGTCGGATCAGTTACATAGTTTTCATAGGAATGAATAGCAATTCTACGGTTCAATGCTTCTCTATATGCCCGAGTCATTTTCATAGGAATGAATAGCAATTCTACGGTTCAATGCCTCTCTCTATATGCCCTAGCCGTTCTGCTAGCCATATCTGTTGTATTTTCAAATACATCATACTTTTTCTTTGTTTAAAGAAAACATGCAAATATATAAACTTTTATATCATGCAATTCCCTTTAAGCCCTTAGCTTTTGCCCAAGTCCATTACATATATTTAAATAACACATTTCTAAATCATATCAAAGCATCATAACATAAACATAATCATTAACTTTAAACATGAATATACCTGGGCCATAGGATGAGGTTGATGGATGGATGTACGATGCCATGGAATACCTTAAACTTTTCATTTTCCTTTTTTTTTTTAAAAATACTTGGTCTACAGAACCAGCTAAACCTTGCTTTGATACCACGATGTAACGCCCCGACCCCTAGTGGACCGGAACGCTACTTACTTTACTTAGCTTAACTGGTGGTTTACTAACAAGTGTATATGTTTTAGCCGAAGCTTACATCTTTGGATAATAATTTAAATAACAATACTTCAAATACTTTAAACAAAAATACTTAATTATTTTTCAAAACAACAAAATGTAATTTATTTAAAGAAAACATAACTTGTTCTCGCATTCTGCGTTATTCAAAACTTTAAAGAAATAACATTGGAAAACATTTCATAAAATAAATCCAAATCACTTATTCACTGGATTTCCATGGGCTCATTGCATCACTCTCCATCTTCTCCTCCATCCATGCCCGAGGTAGAATTCCTTCAATCTGTAGAGATGGGATTAAACCCGTGAGTTGAAAAACTCAATAGGTGTCATAAGTGCATTCGTGATGAAGCTATACATTTCAAAATATTAACTTTATAACTTTTCATACCTGGAGGCACCATTTGACATGAAGGGGTACGTCATACCCGAGGGCACCATTTGACATACGAACATTTCTTCAACATAGAGGGGTATGCCATACCGGAGTACCATTTGACATACAACCATTAACATAGAGGGATATGCTGTACCGGAGTACCATTTGACATACAAATATTAACGTGAATTGAAAGTTATCATTTTCAAAGTGTGTTGGAAAGCTAACTCAATATTCAATTGAGGTAATTCAAAGTGTGTTGGAAAGCTAACTCAAATAGCTACAACTTTTATTTAGATATCATTTTCCAAATTGAATGTTTCCTATGTTGAAAATGGGTCTCAAATGAGACTAAAAGTCTGACGTATACTTTAGTCATCCAATATTCATGTCTTGTGCCACTAAGGTGTCTAGAATTATTTGGGGTTCTACACATATACAATTTCAAATGGAGAATATGATGTAGTAGAGTGAACAACTCGATTGTATGCAAATTCAACAAATGGTAGACACTCCTCCCAACTCTTCAAATTTTTATTGATTACTGTGCATAACAATTGTGTCATAGTTCTATTCACTACCTCAGTTTGCCCATCTGTTTGTGGATGACAAGTTGTGGAAAATAGTAACTTAGTGCCTAACGTACCCCACAAAACTCTCCAAAAGTGACTCAAAAATTTGACATCCCGATCCGACACTATGCTTCTAGGAACCCCATGTAAACGCACAATCTCTCTAAAGAATAAGTCAGCAATGTTCGTGGCATCGTTAGTCTTGTGACATGGTATAAAATGTGCCATTTTTCTGAACCTATCTACAAGCACAAAAATAGAATTCCGACCTCTCTTAGTCCTAGGTAAAGCCAAAACAAAGTCCATCGAGATATCAACCCAAGGCTCACTAGGTGTAGGTAAAGGTGTGTACAAACCTTACTGTAAAACCTTAGATTTAGCCTTTTTACAACCTATGCATCGACTACAAATTCGTTCAATATCACTTTTCATCTTAGGCCAATAAAAATTCTCCTTCAATACATCTGAAGTCTTTTGAACCCCAAAGTGTCCCATCAATCCACCACTATGTGCCTCCATTACTAACAACTCCCGAATAGAACAATTAGGAACACATAACCTATTTTCCCAAAATAAATACCTCTCATGCCTAAAGAACCTATGAACCACCCCTTTTATGTATGACAAATAAGTATCCGAAAATTCAACATCTTTTTCATACAATTCCTTAATATGTTCAAACCCAAGTAACTTAGAATCAAGAGTAGTTAGCAATACGTACCTTCGAGACAATGCATCCGCCACCACATTTTCCTTACCTTGTTTATACCGAATGATGTATGGAAAGGTCTCAATGAATTCCATCCACCATGCATGCTTCTTGTTCAATTTACCTTGTCCCTGCAAGTGCTTTAGTGACTCATGATCGGTGTGTATTACGAACTCCTTCGGCCATAGATAATGTTGCCAAGTCTCCAAAGCTCGAACAAGTGCATAAAGTTCTTTGTCCTATGTAGGATAATTTGAAGCAGCTCCACTCAATTTCTCACTAAAGTATGCAATAGGCCTCCGATCCTGCATTAAACCTGCTCCAATCCCTATTCTTGATGCATCACACTCAATCTCGAATGTTTTATCAAAGTTAGGTAATGCCAAAATAGGTGCTTCACACAATCTACCTTTAATAGTATTAAATACAAGTTCCTGTTCATCACTCCAATGAAAACCTACACTCTTTTTAACTACTTCCGTGAGTGGTGCAGTGATAGTGCTAAAATCCTTCACAAGTCGCCTATAAAAACTAGCCAAACCATAAAAACTCCTAACTTTCGTTATGCTTTTAGGTGTCGGCCAATCTCTAATAGCTTTTATCTTTTCATTGTCTACTTCTACCGCATTAGCACTAACCACAAAACCAAGAATAATAACTCTATCCATAAAAAACGTGCATTTCTTAAGATTAGCATAGAGTTGTTCTTTCCTTAAAACAATTAGCACACATTTTAAATGTTCCAAATGCTCTCTAGGTTTTTGCTATAGATTAAGATGTCGTCAAAATAAACCACAACAAATTTTCCTATAAAAGCACGTAAAACATTATTCATTAAACGCATAAAAGTGCTAGGTGCATTTGTGAGTCCAAATAGCATAACCAACCATTCATATAAACCATATTTAGTTTTAAAAGCCGTTTTCCATTCATCACCCTCCCGCATATGAATTTGATGATACCCACTTTTTAAATCAATTTTAGAAAATATGCAAGCACTATGTAATTCATCAAGCATGTCATCTAACCTAGGTATAGGGTGACGATACTTTACCGTTATCCTATTGATAGCCCTACAATCCACGCACATTCGCCATGTTCCATCCTTTTTTGGTACAAGCAAAATTGGTACCGCACAAGGACTCATGCTTTTCCTCACATATCATTTGCTCATCAACTCCTTCACTTGCCTTTGAAGCTCCTTAGTCTCCTTGGGATTACTTCGATAAGCCGGTCGATTTGGAATGACAGCTCCTGGTATGAAGTCAATTTGATATTCAATGCCTCGAATAGGCAGCAATCCACTTGGTGCATCCTCCAGAAATACATCATCAAATTCCTGCAAGAAAGACTTAGCCAAACTAGGAAGGGGTGGGTTAGTTTCCTCAAAATTGAGGAGTGATTCCTTATAAATGAACAAGATCATCTCTTTTCTCTCAACTACTGCCTTCTCAAGTCACTCTCTTTTGCAAAGAAATTCGCTCGTGTTTCTTTCTTCTCTTGGGGCACTCTCTTTCTTTTTTTTACTCTTGTGATTGCTCTCTCTTTCTCTCTAATGGCTATCTCAACATTTTCTCTCTTTTTCTCCAACTCACTATTTGCTCTCATTCTTTCTAACGCTTTTACTCTCCTCTCTTCCTCACTTTTCAATTTTAATTGGTCCTCATAGACTTGCACCGGTGTTAATGGCACAAGAGTAATGGTCCTTCCATCCTTAATGAAACTATATCGATTTTTGTACCCATCATGCATAGCCTTCCTATCGTATTGCCAAGGTCGCCCCAATAAAATATGTCCTGCTTGCATTGGTACTACATCACACACTAACTCATCCTTATAATTCCCAATTGACAAATTAAGTAACACCCTTCGATTCACCCTCACCTCGCCACTCTCATTCAACCATTGCAATTTATAAGGTCTTGGGTGTCTCAACAATGTTAAACCCAACTTTTCTACAAGAGATACGCTAGCTACATTAGTGCAACTACCACCATCAATTATAACACTACATACCGTATTGTTGACATGGCATCGAGTGTGGAAAATGTTCTCCCGTTGCAACTCCAAGTCATCCGCTTTGACGTGAGTAGTGAGAGCTCGCCTTGTGACTAATAGATCCCCAACCGGCCCTTCAACTTTTTCTTCTTCACTAACACCCTCCAACACCGGCATGTCATCAAACTCGCCATCACTATCGCTCACAATCTCTCCATTATCCCGCAACACCATCGCCCATTTGTTTGGGCATTGAGAAGCAATATGCCCCGTTCCCAAATACCTAAAACATTTGATGTCCCGATTGCGCGACGGTTGTGCCTCCGATTTTGATATTGGTTTGCTAGGGTTTTCATCCTTGCCCTTTTGCCAATCATTTTTACCTCTAGGTGTAGCCCCATTTTTGCTGTTGTCATCCCATTTCGATTTTCATGTTGGATTAGGAGTCGAAGTACCTAACGGTTACCTAGACATCCCCTTCCTCTTCAATTGCCTCTCGACCTTCATTGCCACATGTAACATGTCCTCGATTTCCACATAGTGTTGCAACTCTACAACATTTGCAATATCTCGATTTGACCCATTCAAGAACTGTGCCATGGTAGTTTCCTGATCTTCCTCCACATTAGCCTGAATCATAAGAATTTCCATCTCCTTGTGATAATCCTCTACACTTTTCGATCCTTGGTACAAACCTTGCAATTTTTGATGGATTTCCCTATAATAGTGACTCGGAACAAACCTCCTCCTCATCAACATCTTCAACTCATCCCAAGTACTAATTGGCCTTTCCCAACCCCTACGTCATGATGTAAGTACTTGATCCTGCCAAGATATCACGTAATCCACAAATTCAAGCACCGCCAATTTTACCTTTTTCTCTTCCAAATAATTATAGCATTCAAAAATCATCTCAACCTTCCTTTCCCACTCTAAATATGCTTCCGGATTGCTTCTTCCCTTAAATTGCGGAATAGTCATTTTAATACTCCCCAAATTTCCATCTACTTCATTTCCTAGGTTATTTCTACCCCGCCTTTCCATCCTATTTCCCCTATGCCTCGCTCAACCCATATCAATGTCATTTTCATCAAAATCATCCTCATCACTACGATACTCATCCCGCCTTCCTCTCCTATATTCACGCCTACCCGGCCCCCTAGAATTAGATATCTCTACTTGTCCCCGGCTAAGATTAGCAATTGTAGTACCCATTTGCACTATCCATTCCCCTTGCCTATCCAGCTTCTCCTTAACATCACCAAGTACCCTTTCAAACCTCCTTATCATGTCCTCCAATGCATTGTTATCATTACCATTTCGGCTTGAATTAGAACCTTCTCTTTTCGACATCATATCACACATTTTTTTATGCCTCACAAAGATTTCACTCGAAAAACACTCACCATGGCTTTTTCCCTCTATTAAACTCACCACTCAATCTTTTACCACTCAAAGTCTCCTTCCAAGCACTTCAAAGAACGAAGTGAACTAAATCAATTGTTTTATCGAGAATTCAAACAAACTGAATATTAATCGAAGATCATGAGATTCAAAGGACTTGAATAAGTGGAATAGATGAATGTTTTGACACGGATATGTGAATAGACTCAAAAGAAGATTGAAAGAATCGAACCCAATTGGATATCCCAAAATCAAACACAATGTAGGAATTGTTGTTGGTAGAAAAACAAAATCAAACAATAATAATATCAAAAAAAAAAATTTCACCCGTTTTTTTTTGTACTTTTTTTTTACTCCTTGATGAAAGAAGACTACTAACAACTCAACTCAACGACAAAAATAAAAAAAAAGAATGAAGAAGAACAATTAAAATATAAGAAGAAACTAAGAAAACAAATTAACGACTCAAACAAATAAAGAAAAGATATAACCTTCAATTAATTTGGAGCCAAAGCTCTGATACCAACTGATGCGAACCCCATAGCAACATTGACTACGAAACCCACAACAAGATTGACGAACCCAAGAAAGCCAAATTAATCCAAGAGTTTAGGATTAACCAAAAAAAAAAGTCGAACCAAAAAACCCAACAAGAACAACGCTTGAAAGACCCCTTGATCACGCAATCCAAGAATTAAATCTGGTCATTTGAATGCCACAAGTTATCACTTGATAAGTTCGAAATTGTTCAATGATGAACGATGAAGAGAAGACAATACGCCTCACTTTAATTCAATATCAATAATGTCAAAGGTTTTTAATAATTGAATGGAAACTCCTATTTATAATAAACCTAAAAACTAGGTTAAAATCATACAAAAGTCGAGCATAATCCCCAAAATATGGAAAAGAATCAAAATCTAACAAAATATGGAAAATTGCCAAAATTGGAAAATTCGCCAAATTTTTTGCTTGCGCGGCCGCATGGTGTATTTCCATGCAGTCACATGGTTCAACAAGAAATGCCATCTTGATTTTTAGTATGCCACCATGCGGTCGCATGGTGTTTTGCCTGTGCGGCCGCACAGGCTTATTTTTAGCCTCCAATTTCGTCGCTTGATAACAAATTGATCTAAGTTGATTCGACCTTTGACCTGAACATAAAAGTTGCTCAATTTGAGCCTCGAACATGGTTCCATCAATGGTTTCTTGATTGAGCAATCCCATCACTTATTTCACTTGCTTTGTCCTTGATCGCATCATTGGTCCTCCATCGATTATCAACGGATCTCGTCTCGCACTCGCCTTCGTCGGGCTTGACTCCTGGATCATATCAGTTTCTTACCGATTTAAGTTTGCTATTTGTGCACTGATTTTTGACATGTTATTTGACAATTGCATTGTTGTCAAGTGTGAATTGGATGGGAAAACTATTTGAAATTTAGATTGTCCAACAGTGTAATGTCATGTGACAAAGTGTGTACATGTAGCAAGGTACTTATCGATTGAACTTTGCTATTTGTACATAGATTTTTGACACGTTCTTTGACTCTTGCATTGTTTTCAAGTGTCAATTGGATGGGAAAATTGTTTGAAATTTAAACCAAAATGGGTTAATGTCACGTGGCAAAGTGTAAACTAAAGTGTACACCATAGTCAACATGCAGCAAGGTCCTTACCGATTGAACGTTGGTATTTGTGCACTCATTTTCGACACGTTGTTTAACACTTGCATTGTTGTCAAGTATCAATTGGATGGGAATACTGTTTGAAATTTAAACTGTCCAATCGAGTAATGTCACTTAGGAAAGTGTAAACTAATGTGTACACCATAGCATACATGTTGCAAAGTTCTTACCAATTGAACATTTCTATTTGTACACAGATTTTTGATGAGAAAACTATTTGAAATTTAGACTGTCCAATAGGGTGATGTTACGTAGTAAAGTGTAAACTAAAATCTACATATAGCAAGGTTCATACCGATTGAACTTTGCTATCTGTACACTGATTTTTGACACGTTGTTTGACACTTGCATTGTTGTCAAGTGTCAGTTGGATGGAAAAGCTATTTGAAATTTAAACTATCCAATTGGGTAATGTCAGGTGGTAAAGTGTAAACGAAAGTGTACATGTAGCAAGGTTCATACCGATTGAACTTTGCTATTTGTACACTAATTTTTGTCGTGTTGTTTAACACTCACATTTTGTCAAGTGTCAGTTGAATGGGAAAACTGTTTGTAATTTAAATTGTCCAACAGGGTAATGTCACGTGGCAATATGTGCACCGTAGTGTACAGGTCGTAAGGTTCTTACCGATTGAACTTTGCTATTTGCAAACTTATTTTTGACACATTGTTTGATACTTGCATTGTTGTCAAGGGTCAGTTGGATGGGAAAACTATTTGAAATTTAAACTGGCTGACATGGTAATGTCACGTGGGAAAGTATAAACTAAAGTGTACATCATAGTGTATATTTAGCATGGTCCTTACCGATTGAACATTGCTGTTTATACACTGATTTGTGATATGTTGTTTGACACTTGCATTGTTGTCAACTGTATATTAGATGAGAAAACTATTTGAACTTTAAACTATCCAACATGTTAATGTCATGTGGAAAAGTGTACAACATAGTGTACATAGAGCAAGGTCCTTACCGATTTAACTTTGCTATTTGTACACCAATTTTAGACACGTTGTTTGACAGTTGCATTGTTGTCAAGTGTCAATTGGATGGGAAAACTGTTTGTAATTTAAACAGTCGAACAGCGTAATGTCACATGGCAAAGTGTAAAGTAAACTGTAGACAATAGTGTACATGTAGCAGGGTCCTTAACAATTGAACTTTGCTATTGGTACACTGATTTTTGACACGTTGTTTGACACTTAAATTGTTGTCAAGTGCCAATTGGATGGGAAAACTATTTGAAATTTAAACTGTCCAACAAGGTAATGTTACGTGGTAAAGTGCAAACCAATGTGTACACCATAGTGTATATGTAGCAAGGTTCTTACCAATTGAACTTTGTTATTTGTACACTGATTTTTTACACGTTGTTTGACACTTGCATTGTTGTCAGGTGCCAACTGGATGGGAAAATTGTTTGAAATTTAAACTGTCCAATAGGTTAATGTCACGTGACAAAGTGTAAACTAAAGTGTACCCAATAGTCTACGTGTAGCAAGGTCCTTACCGATTGAACTTTGCTATTTGTGCAATGATTTTTGACACTTGCATTGTTGTCAAGTGTCAATTGGATGGGAAAACTATTTGAAATTTAAACTGTCCAACAGGGTAATGTCACGTGGGAAAGTGTAAACTAATGTGTACACCATAATGTACATATAGCAAGGTTCTTTCCTTTTGAACATTTCTATTTGTACACTGATTTTCGACACATTGTTTGACATTTGCATTGTTGTCAAGTGTCAATTGGATGGGAAAACTGTTTGAAATTTAAACTATCCAACCGAGTAATATCACTTAGGAAAGTGTAAACTAATGTGTACACCATAGCATACATGTTGCAAGGTTCTTACCAATTGAACATTTCTATTTGTACATAGATTTTTGACACGTTCTTTGACACTTGCATTGTTGTCAAGTACCAATTGGATGGGAAAACTATTTGAAATTTAAACTGTCCAATAGGTTAATGTCACGTGGTAAAGTGTAAACTAAAGTGTACACTATAGTCTACATGTAGCAAGGTCCTTACCGTTTGAACTTTTTTGTTTGTGCACTAATTTTTGACACTTGCATTACTGTCAAGTGTCAATTGGATGAGAAAACTGTTTGAAATTTAAACTGTCTAATAGGGTAATGTCACGTGGAAAAGTGTACACCAAAGTGTACATGTCGCAAGATTTTTACCGATTGAACTTTGCTATTTGTACACTAATTTTTGTCACATTTTTTAACACTTGCATTATTGTAAAGTGTCTATTGGATGGGAAAACTATTTGAAATTTAAACTTTCCAACAAGGTAATGTCACTCGACAAAGTGTACACCATAGTGTCCACGTCGTAAGGTTCTTACCGATTGAACTTTACTATTTGGACATTGATTTTTGTCACGTTGTTTGACACTTGCACTGTTGTCAAGTGTCAATTGGATGGGAAAACTGTTTGAAATTTAAACTGTCCAATAGGATAATATCATGCGACAAAGTGTACACCATAGTGTCCATGTCACAAGGTTCTTACCGATTGAACTTTTCTATTTACAAACAGATTTTTAACATGTTGTTTGACACTTGTATTGTTGTCAACTGTCAATTGCATGAGAAAATTATTTGAAATTTAAACTGTCCAATAGGATAATGTCATGTGGAAAAGTATAAACTAAAGTGTACACCATAGTGTATATTTAGCACGGTCCTTACCGATTCAATTTTGGTATTTGTACACTGAATTGTGACACATTGTTTGGAACTTGCATTGTTTTCAAGTGTTAATTGGATGAGAAAACTGTTTGAACTTTAAACTGTCCAACAGGTTAATGTCACGTGGCAAAGTGTAAACCAAAGTGTACAACATAGTGTACATAGAGCAAGGTCCTTATCGATTTAACATTGTTATTTGTAGACCAATTTTTGACACGTTGTTTGACAGTTGCATTGTTGTCAAGTGTCAATTGGATGAAAAAACTGTTTGAAATTTAAACTGTCCAATAGGGTAATGTCACGTGGTAAAGTGTAAAGTAAACTGTACACAATAGTGTACATGTAGCAAGGTCCATAACAATTAAACTTTGCTATTTGTACACTGATTTTTAACACTTGTATTGTTGTCAAGTGTAAATTGGATGGAAAAACTGTTTGAAATTTAAACTGTCCAGCAGGGAAATGTCACGTGGCAAAGTATAAACTAATGTGTACACCATAGTGTATATGTAGCAAGGCTCTTACCAATTGAACATTGCTATTTGTACATTGATTTTTGACACGTTGTTTGACTCTTGTATTATTGTTAAGTGCCAATTGGATGGAAAAATTGCTTGAAATTTAAACTGTCCAATAGGTTAATGTCAGGTGGCAAAGTGTAAAATAAAGTGCACACCTTAGTCTACATGTAGCAAGGTCCTTACAGATTGAACTTTTCTATTTGTGCACTGATTTTTGACACGGTGTTTGACACTACCATTGTTGTCAAGTGTCAATTGGATGGAAAAAATGTCCAATAGGGCAATGTCACTTGGTAAAGTGTAAACTAAAGTGTACATATAGGAAAGTTCTTACCAATTGAACTTTGCTATTTGTGCACTGATTTTTGACACGTTGTTTGACCTTTGCATTGTTATCAAGTGTCAATTGGATGGGAAAATTTTTTGAAAATCAAATTGTCCAACAGGGTAACGTCACGCGACAAAGTGTACACCATAGTGTACATGTCGCAAGGATCATACCGATTGAACTTTGCTATTTGTATATTGATTTTCTGACACGTTGTTTGACACTTGCTATATTGTCAAGTGTCAATTGGATGGGAAAACTATTTGAAATTTTAACTGTTCAACAGGGTAATGTCACGTGGTAAAGTGTAAACTAAAGTGTACATATAGCAGGGTTCATACCGATTGAACATTGCTATTTGTACATTGATTTTTGACACGTTGTTTGACACTTACATTGTTGTCAAGTGTCAATTGAATGAGAAAATTGTTTGAAATTTAAACTGTCAAACAGGTTAATGTCACGTGGAAAAGTGTAAACTAACGAGTACACCATAGTCTACATGTAGGAAGGTTCTCACTAATTGAACTTTTCTATTTGTGCACTAATTTTGGACACATTGGTTGGCACTTACATTGTTGTCAAGTGCCAATTGGATGGGAAAATTGTTTGAAATTTAAACTGTCCAACAGGGTAATGTCACATGGCAAAGTGTAAACTAAAGTAAACTTAAGTGTACATCATAGTGTACGCGTAGCAAGGTTCTTACCGATTGAGCTTTGCTATTTGCACACTAATTTTTGACACGTTGTTTGACATTTGCATTGCTGTCAAGTGTCAATTGGATGGAAAAACTCTTTGTAATTTAAACTGTCCAACAGGGTAATGTCACGTCTTAAAGTGTAAACTAAAGTTTACATGTATCAACGTTCATACCGATTGAACTTTGCTATTCGTACATTGATTTTTAACACGTTGTTTGCCATTTGAAATTTAAATTGTCCAACAGTGTAATGTCACGTGGTAAAGCGTAAACTAAAGTGTACATGTAGCAAGGTTCATACCGATTGAACTTTACTAGTTGTACACTGATTTCTGACACGAAGTTTGACACTTGCACTGTTGTCAAGTATCAATTGGATGAGAAAATCGTTTGAAATTTAAACTGTCCAACAGGGTTATGTCACTTGGCAAAGTATAAACTAAAGTGTACACCATATTGTACATGTGACAAGGTTCATACCAATTGAACTTTACTATTTGTACATTGATTTTTGACACGTTGTTTAACATTTGCATTGTTGTCAAGTGTCAATTGGATGAGAAAACTGTTTGAAATTTAAACTATCCAATAGGGTAATGTCACATGGTAAAGTGTATACTAAAGTGTACATGTAGCAAGGTTCATACCGATTGAATTTTGCTATTTGTACGCTAATTCTGACATGTTGTTTGATACTTGCATTGTTGTCAAGTGTCAATGGGATGGCAAAACTATTTCAAATTTAAACTGTCCAATAGGGTAATGTCATGTGGCAAAGTGTACACCATAGTGTACATGTCCCGAGGTTCTTACCGTTTGAACTTTGCTATTTATACATTGATTTTTGACACGTTGCTTAACACTTGCATTGTTGTCAAGTGTCAATCGGATGGGAAAATTGCTTGAAACTTAAACTATCCAAGGGGGCAATGTCACGTGGCAAAGTGCACACTATAGAGTACATGTCGCAAGGTTCTTACCGACTAAACTTTGCTATTTGTACACTGATTTTTGACACGTTGTTTGACACTTAAATTGTTGTCAAGTGTCAATTGGATGGGAAAATCGTTTGAAATTTAAACTGTCCAAAAGGGTAATGTCACGCGGAAAAGTGTACACCATAGTGTACATGTGGCAAGGTTCTTACCAATTGAACTTTCCTATTTGTATACTGATTTTTAACACATTGTATGACACTTGCTATGCTGTGAAGTGTGAATTGGATGGGAAAACTGTTTGAAATTTAAACCGTCCAACAGGGTAATGTCACGTGGCAAAGTATCAACTAAAGTGTACATATTGCAAGGTTCATACCGATTGACCTTTGCTATTTGTATGCTGATTTTTGACACGTTGTTTGATACTTGCATTGTTGTCAAGTGTCAATGGGATGGGAAAACTATTTCAAATTTAAACTGTCAAACAGGGTAATGTCACGTGGCAAAGTGTACACCATAGTGTACATGTCACAAGGTTCTTACCGTTTGAACTTTGCTACTTGTACATTGATTTTTGACACGTTGCTTGACACTTGCATTGTTGTCAAGTGTCAATTGGATGGGAAAATTGTTTGAAATTTAAACTATCCAAAAAGGCAATGTCATGTGGCAAAGTGTACACTATACAGTACATGTCGCAAGGTTTTTACCGATTGAACTTTGCTATTTGTACACTGATTTTTGACACGTTGTTTGACACTTAAATTTTTGTCAAGTGTCAATTCGATGGGAAAACTGTTTGAAATTTAAACTGTCCAAAAGGGTAATGTCACACGGCAGTGTGTACACCATAGTGTACATGTGGCAAGGTTCTTACCAATTGAACTTTGCTATTTGTATACTAATTTTTGACACGTTGTTTGACACTTGCTACGCTGTCAAGTGTCAATTGGATAGGAAAATTGTTTGAAATTTAAACCGTCCAACAGGGTAATGTCACGTGGCAAAGTGTAAACTAAAATGTACATGTTGTAAGGTTCATACCGATTGAACTTTGCTATTTGTACACTAATTTTTGACACGTTGTTTGACACTTGCATTGTTGTTAAGTGTCAATTGGATGAGAAAAATGTTTGAAATTTAAACTGTCAAATAGGTCAATGTCACATGGCAAAGTATAAACTAAAGTGTACACCATAGTGTACATGTGATAAGGTTCGTACCAATTGAACATTACTATTTGTGCACTAATTTTTGACACGTTGTTTGAAACTTGCATTGTTGTCAAGTGTCAATTGGATGGGAAAACTGTTTGAAATTTAAACTGTCCAACAGGGTAATGTCACGTGGCAAAGTATAAACTAAAATGTACACCATAGTGTACATGTCACAAGGTTACACGTTGTTTGACACTTGCATTGTTGTCAAGTGTCAATTGGATGGGAAAACTGTTTGAAATTTAAACTGTCCAACAGGGTAATGTCACGTGGCAAAGTATAAACTAAAATGTACACCATAGTGTACATGGAGCAAGGTTTTTATCGATTTAATTTTGCTATTTGTACACTGATTTTTGACACATTGTTTAACATTTACATTGCTGTATAGTGTCAATTGGATGGGAAAACTGTTTGAAATTTAAACTGTCCAACAGGGTAACGACACATGGTAAAGTGTAAACTAAAATATACATGTAGCAAGGTTCATATCGATTGAACTTTGTTGTTTGTACACTGATTTTTAACATGTTGTTCGACACTTGCATTGTTATCAAGTGTCATTCGATGGGAAAAGCATTTGAAATTTAAACTGGGGTAATGTCACGTGGTAAAACGTAAACTAAAGTGTTCATGTAGTAAGGTTCATACCGATTGAACTTTTCTATTTGTACATGGATTTTTGTCGCGCTGTTTGATACTTGCATTGTGTCAAGTGTCAATTGGATGGGAAACCATTTGAAATTTAAACAGTCCAAAAGGTTAATGTCATGTTGTAAAGTGTTCATAACGATTGAATTTTGCTATTTGTACACTAATTTTTGACACGTTGCTTGACACTTACATTGTTGTCAAGTGTCAATTGGATGAGAAAATTGTTTGAAATTTAAACAGTCCAATGGGGTAATGTCACGTAGCAAAGTGTAAAATAGCGTGTACACCATAGTGTACATGTCACAAGGTTCTTACCGATTGAACTTTACTATTTGTACACTGATTTTTGACAAGTTGTTTGACATTTGCATTGCTGTCAAGTGTCTATTGGATGGGAAAATTATTTGAAATTTAAACTATCCAACAGGGAAATGTCATGTGGAAAAGTGTAAACTAAAGTGTACATGTAGCGAGGTTCATACCGATTGAACTTTACAATTTGTACACTAATTTTTAACACGTTGTTTGATACTTGCATTGTTGTCAAGTGTCAATTAGATGGGAAAACCGTTTAAAATTTAAATTTTCCAACTAGGTAATGTTACGTGGTAAAGTGTAAACTAAAGTGTACATGTAGCAAGGTTCATACCGATTGAACTTTGCTATTTGTACATTAATTTTTGAAACGTTGTTTGACACACACTTGCATTGTTGTCAGGTGTTAATTGGATGGGAAAACTGTTTGAAATTTAAACTGTCCAACAGGGTAATGTCACGTGGCAAAGTGTGTTCATGTTGAAAGGTTCTTATCGATTGAACTTTGCTATTTGTACACTGATTTTTTGCACATTGTTTGACACTTGCATTGTTGTCAAATTTCAATTGGATGGAAAAACTGTTTGAAATTTAAACTGTCCAATAGGGTAATGTCACATAGCAAAGTGTAAACTAAGGTGTACACCATAGTGTACATGTCGCAATGTTCTTACCGATTGAACTTTGCTATTTGTACAATGATTTTTGACACGTTGTTTGACACTTGCATTGTTGTCAATTGTCAATTGGATGGGAAAATTGTTTGAAAATTAAACCGTCAAACAGGGTAATGTCTTGTGGCAAAGTGTAAAGTAAAGTGTACACCATAGCGTACATGTAGCAAGTTTTTTACTGATTGAAGTAAGAACCTTGTTTGACACTTGCATTGTTGTCAAGTCTCAAATGGTTGGGAATTCTGCTTGAAATTTAAATTATCCAACAGGGTAATATCACGTGGCAAAGTGTGTACGTGTAGCAAGGTTCTTACTGATTGATCTTTGCTATTTGTACATTGATTTTTGACACGTTGTTTGACACTTGCATTGTTGTCAAGTGTCAATTGGATGGGAAAACTGTTTAAAATTTAAACTGTCCAGTAGGTTAATGTTACGTGGCAAAGTCTAAACTAAAGTATACACCATAGTCTACATGCAGCAAGGTCCTTACGGATTAAACTTTGGCATTTGTGCACTGATTTTTGACACGTTGTTTGACACTTGCATGGTTGTCAAGTGTCAATTGGATGGGAAAACTGTTTGAAATTTAAACTGTCCAACAAGGTAACGTCACGTGGCAAAGTGTAAACTAAAATGTACACCATAGTGTACATGTGACAAGGTTCTTACATATTGAACTTTGCAATTTGTATATTGATTTTTGACACGTTGTTTGACATTTGCATTGCTGTCAAGTGTCAACTGGATAGGAAAACTATTTGAAATTTAAATTGTCCAATAGGGTAATATCACGTGGTAAAGTATAAACTAAAGTGTACATGTAGCAAGGTTCATACCGATTGAACTTTGATATTTGTACATTGATTTTTGACACATTGTTTGACACTTGCATTGTTGTCAAGTGTCACTTTGATGGGAAACTATTTGAAATTTAAACTATCCAACAGTGTAATATCACGTGGCAAAGTGTAAACTAAAGTGTATGCTATATTGTACATGTAGCAAGGTCGTTATGGACGGAACTTTGCTATTTGTACGCTGATTTTTGACACATTGTTTGACACTTGCATTGTTATCAAGTGTCAATTGGATGGAAAAACTATTTAAAATATAAACTGTTCAATAGGGTAATGTCACGTGGTAAAGTGTAAACTAAAGTGTACATGTGGCAAGGTTCAAACTAATTGAACTTTGCTATTTGGACACTGATTTTTGACACGTTGTTTGACACTTGCATTGTTGTCAAATGTCAATTGGATGAGAAAACTTTTTGAAATATAAAATGTCTAGCAGGTTAATGTCACGTGGCAAAGTTTAAATTAAAGTGTACACCATAATCTACATGTTACAAGGTACTTACCGATTGAATTTTGCTATTTGTACACTAATTTTTGACACGTTGTTTGAAACTTGTAGTGTTGTCAGGTGTCAATTGGACGAAAAAACTGTTTGAAATTTATACTATCCAACAAGGAAATGTCACGAGGCAAAATGTACACGTGGCAAGGTTCTTACAGATTGAACTTTGATATTTGTACCCAGATTTTTGACACGTTCTTTGAAACTTGCATTGTTGTCCAGTGTCAATTGGATGGAAAAACTGTTTGAATTTTAAACTGTCCAACAGGGTAATGTCACATGGCAAAGTGTAAACTGAAGTGTACACCATAGTATACAAGTTGTAAGGTTTTTATCGATTGAACTTTTTTATTTGTACACTGATTTTTGACACGTTGCTTGACACTTGCATTGTTGTCGAGTGTCAATTGGATGGGAAAATTGTTTGAAATTTAAACTGTCCAGCAGGGTAAAGTCACAAGGTAAAGTGTAAACTAATGTTTACAACATAGTGTACAAGGCGCAAGGTTCTTACCAATTGAACTTTGCTATTTGTACACTAATTATTGACACGTTGTTTGACACTTACATTGTTGTCAAGTGCCAATTGGATGGGAAAATTATTTGAAATTTAAACTGTCCAACAGTGTAATGTCATGTGGGAAAGTGTGAATTAAAGTGTACACCATAGTGTACATGTAGCATGGTTCATACTGATTGAACTTTACTATTTGTACACCGATTTTTGTCATGTTGCTTGACACTTGCATTGTTGTTGAGTGTTAATTAGATGGGAAAACTGTTTCAAATTTAAACTGTCCAACAGGGTAAAGTCACAAGGCAAAGTGTAAACTAACGTGTACAACACAGTGTACAAGGCGCAAGGTTCTTACCGATTGAACTTTGCTATTTGTACACTGATGTTTGACACGTTGTTGACACTTGCATTATTGTCAAGTGTCAATTGGATGGCAAAACTATTTGAAATTTAAACTGTCTAACAGGGTAATATCATGTGGCAACGTGTAAACTAAAGTGTACACCATAGTGTACATAAAACAAGTTTCAATCGATTGAACTTTGCTATTTCTACGCTGATTTTTGAGATGATATTTGACACTTGCATTGTTGTCAAGTGTCAATTGGATGGGAAATTCTAACCAATTGAACATTGCGATTTCTACCCGGATTTTTGACACGCTGTTTAACACTTGCATTGTTGCCAAGTGCCAACTGGATGGGAAAGCTGTTTGATATTTGAACTGTGCAACAGGGTAATGTCACATGGAAAAGTGTAAGCTAAAGTGTACACCATGGTGTACATATCGCAAGGTTCTATTCGATTGAACTTTTCTATTTGTTCACGAATTTTTGACACGTTGGTTGACACTTGCATTGTTGTCGAGTGTCAATTGGATAAGAAAACTATTTGAAATTTAAATTGTCCAGCGGGGTAATGTCACGTGGCAAAGTGAAAACTAAACTGTACACCATAGTGTACATGTCGCAGGGTCCTTACCGATTAAACTTTGCTATTTGTACACTTATTTTTGACACGTTGTTTGACAGTTGCATTGTTGTCAAGTGTAAATTGGATGGAAAAACTGTTTTAAATTTAAACTATCCAATAGGGCAATGTCATGTGGCGAAGTGTATACCACAGTGTACATGTATCAAGATTCTTACCGATTGAATTTTGCTATTTGTACACTGATTTTTGACACGTTGTTTTGACATTTGCATTGCTGTCAAGTATCAATTGGATGGGAAAACTGTTTGAAATTTAAACAGTCCAACTGGATAATGTCACCTCGTAAAGTGTGAATTAAAGTGTAGTTGTAGCAAGGTTCATACCGATTTAACTTTTCTATTTGTACACTGATTTTTGACACGTTGTTTGACACTTACATTGTTGTCAAGTCTTAATTGGATGGGACAAATATTTGAAATTTAAATTGTCCAACAGGTTAATGTAAAGTGTAAACTAAAGTGAACATGTAGCAAGGCTCATACTGATTGAACTTTGATATTTGTGCATAGATTTTTGACACGTTGTTTGACACTTACCTTGTTTTCAAGTGTCAATTGGATGGAAAAACTGTTTGAAATTTAAACTGTCCAGCAGGTTAATATCACGTGGCAAAGTGTAAACTAAAATGTACACCATAGTCTACTTGTTGCAATGTCCTTACTGACTGAACTATGCTATTTTTTCACTGATTTTTGACAAGTTGTTAGACACATGCATTGTTTTCAAGTGTCAATTGGATGAGAAAATTGTTTGAAATTTAAACTGTCCAACAAGGTAATGTCACGTGGCAAAGTGTACACCATTATGTACATGTCGCAAGGTTTTTAACGATTGAACTTTGCTATTTGTACGCTGATTTTTGACACGTTGTTTGAAGCTTGCATTGTTATAAAGTGTCAATTGTATGGAAAACTATTTGGAATTTAAACTATCCAGCAGGGTAATGTCACGTGGTAAAGTATAAACTAAAGTGTCTACCATAGTGAACATCCAGCAAGGTCCTTACCGATAGAACTTTGCTATTTGTACACTAATTTTTGACACGTTGTTTGACCCTTGCAATTTCGTCAAGTGTCAATTGGATGGGAAAACTGTTTGAAAATTAAATTGTCTAATAGGGGAATGTGATGTGGCAAAGTGTAAACTAAAGTGTACACCATAGTATACATGTAGCAAGGTTATTACTGATTGAACTTTGCTATTTGTACACTAATTTTTGACACTTTGTTTGACACTTGCATTGTTGTCAATCGGATGGGAAAACTGTTTGAAATTTAAACCGTCCAATAGGGTAATGTCATGTGGCAAAGTGTAAACTAAAGTGTACACCATAGTGTACATGTAGCAAGTTTCCTACCAATTGAACATTGCTATTTGTACACTGATTTTTGTCATGTTGTTTGACACTTGTATTGTTGTCAAGTGTCAATTGGATAAAAAAACTATTTGAAATTTAAACTGTCTAACAAGGTAATGTTACGTGGCAAAGTGTAAACTAAAGTGTACATGTGGCAAGGTTCTTATCCACTGAACTTTGCTATTTTACACTGATTTTTGACACGTTTGACACTTGCATTGTTTTCAAGTGTTAATTGGATGAGAAAATTGTTTGAAATTTAAACTGTCTAATAGGGTAATGTCACGTGGCAATGTGTAAAGTGAAGTGTACATGTAGCAAGTTTCTTACCGATTGAACTTTGCTATTTGTACACTGATTTTTGACACGTTCTTTGACACTTGCATTGTTGTCAAGTGTCAATTGGATGGGAAAACTGTTTGAAATTTTAACTGTCCAACAGGGTAATGTCACGTGGCAAAGTGTAAATTAAAGTGTACACCATAGAGTACATGTAGCATGGTCCTTACTGATTGAACTTTGCTATTTGTACACTGATTTTTGACACGTTGTTTGACACTTGCAATGCTGTCAAGTGTCAATTGGACGGAAAAAGTATTTGAAATTTAAACTATCCAACTGGATAATGTTACGTGGCAAAGTGTAAATTAAAGTGTACGCCATAGCATACATGTAGCAGGGTCCTTTTCGATTGAACTTTGCTATTTGTACACTGATCTTTGACTCGTTGTTCGACACTTAATTCGTTGTCAAGTGTCAATTGGATTGGAAAACAGTTTGAAATTTAAAATGTCCAACAGGATAATGTCACGTGGGAAAGTGTAAATTAAAGTGTACGCTGTAGTATACATGTCGCAAGGTCCTTTCCGATTGAACTTTGCTATTTGTACACTAATTTTTGACATGTAGTTCGACACTTGCTTTGTCGTCAAGTGTTAATTGTATTGGAAAGTTGTTTGAAATTTAAACTATCCAATAGGGTAATGTCACGCGGCAAACTGTAAACTAAAGTGTACACCATACAGTACATGTAGCAAGGTTCTTACCGATTGAACTTTGCAATTTGTGCACTGACTTTAGCACGTTGTTTGATACTTGCATTATTGTCAAGTGTCAATTGGATGGAAAAATTGTTTGAAATTTAAACTGTCCAACAAGGTAATGTCACGTGGCAATGTTTAAACTAAAGTGTACTCATAGTGTACATGTAGCGAGGTTCTTACCGATTAAACGTTGCTATTTGTACACTGATTTTTGGCATGTTGTTTGACACTTGCATTGTTATCAAGTTTCAATTGGATGAGAAAACTGTTTGAAATTTAAACTGTCCAGCTGGATAATGTCACGTGACAATGTGTAAATTAAAGTGTACACAATAGTGTACATATAGCAACGTTCTTATGGATTGAACTTTACTATTTGTACACTGAATTTGACACGTTGTTTGACAGTTGCATAGTTGTCAAGTGTCAATTGGATGCGAAAACTATTTGAAATTTAAACTGTCCAATAGGTAATGTCACGTGGCAATGTGTAAACTAAAGTGTACATGTAGCAACGTTCTTATCGATTGAACTTTGTCATTTTACACTGATTTTTGATACGTTGTTTGACACTTGTATTGTTATCAAGTGTCAATCGAATGGGAAAACTGTTTGAAATTTAAACTGTCCAATAGGGTAATGTCACGTGGCAAAGTGTAAATTAAAGTGTATACCATAGTATACATGCAGCAAGGTCCTTACTGATTGAAATTTGCTATTTGTACACTGATTTTCGGCACGTTGTTTGACACTTGCATTGCTGTCAAGTGTCAATTGGATGGAAAAACTATTTGAAATTTAAACTATCCAACTGGATAATGTCACGTGGCAAAGTGTAAATTAAAGTGTACGCCATAGTGTACATGTAGCAGGGTCCTTTCCGATTGAACTTGTTTGACACTTGCATTGCTGTCAAGTGTCAATTGGATGGAAAAACTATTTGAAATTTAAACTATCCAACTGGATAATGTCACGTGGCAAAGTGTAAATTAAAGTGTACGCCATAGTGTACATGTAGCAGGGTCCTTTCCGATTGAACTTTGCTATTTTTACACTGATTTTTAACTCGTTGTTCGACACTTAGTTTGTTGTCACGTGTCAATTGGATTGGAAAAGTGTTTGAAATTTCAACTGTCCAATAGGATAATGTCACATGGTAAAGTGTAAATTAAAAAGTTCGCCGTAGTGCACATGTCGCAAGGTCCTTTCCGATTGAACTTTGCGATTTGTACCCTGATTTTTGACACATTCTTCGACACTTGCTTTGTTGTCAACAGTTAATTGTATTGGAAAATAGTTTGAAATTTAAACTGTCCAGTAGGGTAATGTCACATGGCAAACTCTAAACTAAAGTGTACACCATAGAGTACATGTAGCAAGGTTCTTACCGATAGAACTTTGCAATTTGTACACTGATTTTAGCACGTGGTTTGACACTTGCATTGTTGTCAAGTGTCAGTTGGGTGAAAAAATTGTTTTAAATTAAAATTGTCCAATAGGGTAATGTCACGTGGCAATGTTTAAACTAAAGTGTCCTCCATGGTGTACATATAGCGAGGTTCTTGCTGATTGAACTTTGCTATTTGTACACTGATTTTTGACACGTTGTTTGACACTTGCATTGTTGTCAAGTGTCAATTGGATGGGAAAATTGTTTTAAATTTAAACTGTCCAACAGGGTAATGTCACGTGGCAATGTTTAAACTAAAGTGTACTCCATAGTGTACATGTAGCAAGGTTCTTACCGATTGAACTTTGCTATTTGTATACTGATTTTTAACACGTTGTTTGACACTTGTATTGTTGTCAAGTGTCAATTCGATGGGAAAACTGTTTGAAATTTAAACTGTCCGACAGGGTAATGTCACATGACAATGTGTAAACTAAAGTGTACTCCATAGAGTACATTTAGCAACGTTCTTACCGATTGAACTTTGCTATTTGTACATTGATTTTGACACATTGTTTGACACTTGCATGGTTGTCAAGTGTCAATTGGAGTGAAAACTGTGTGAAATTTAAACTGTCCAACAGGGTAATGTCACGTGGCAATGTGTAAACTAAAGTGTACACCATAGTGTACATGTAGCAACGTTCTTACTGATTGAAATTTGCTATTTTTACACTGATTTTTGACACGCTGTTTGACACTTGCATTGTTGTCTATTATCAGTTGGATGGGAAAACTGTTTGAAATTTAAAATGTCCAATAGGATAATGTCACTTGGCAAAGTTTAAATTAAAGTGTACGCTGTATTGTACATGTAGCGAGGCCCTTTCTGATTGAACTTTACTATTTGTACCCTAATTTTTGACACGTTGTTCGACACTTGCTTTGTTGTCAACGGTTAATTGTATTTGAAAACAGTTTGAAATTTAAACTGTCCAATAGGGTAATGTCACGTGGCAAACTCTAAACTAAAGTGTACACCATAGAGTACATGTAGCAAGGTTCTTACCGTAGAAATTTACAATTTGTACACTGATTTTAGGACTTTTTTGACACTAGCATTGTTGTCAAGTGTCAGTTAGATGGAAAAATTATTTTAAATTTAAACTGTCCAATGTAAAATCCCGAATTTTTACTTAGCATTAATTTATTTAATAGGAATGCAATGTTTAGTTAAGTCCTTACGCAAGTTAATTGGCTACCTATATAGTTAATTTGGATCTATGTGGACATCTTTATAGTTGAGGGATCGAAGTGAAAGTAAATATCAAAATTATACTTTTATTAAATGGGCCAAATAGTTAACTGTTGAAGGAGTTAGAATTACCCTATCAATATTGGGCTCATTTTGAAGCTCGTAATAAATGGCGAATTATGGACTCAAGAAAATTTTAATTTGGGCAAGTTAAACTCGAGTTATAGCCAACTAAGAAAACTACCTAGATAATAATATTAGTTATCAATATGGACTAAATTACTATATCAATATTGGACTCCTTTGATAGATAATAATTAATTATATATATTAGGATTAAGAAAATGATATTTTGGATAAGTTGAATTAAGATGGAATCAATGGAAGAATTAAGGTATAAATGAAATTCTAATTTATTTACTATGCATACAGTTTACAATTCTCGGCCATTAGGAATAAAATATGTTAAGTATTGATAATTATAAAATTTAAAGATAATTGATTAAAACTTAATCATAATAATTTTCCAGAAACTATTAAATTCCTTTATAATGCTAATCTACTTTAACTAGGATAGAAACTAATTGGGAATCCTTAATCTTGTAGGATTTGATTTATGATAAGGTTTTCTAATAATTTTAGTATTAGAATAATTAGAACTATAATTAATTAAACTAGCTAATTTGTACGCATTGGTAACATTCTGCCATTATTTTTTTATTGGAGATTAATTAGTTATTTATTTAAGTTGTGTGTTTGTGTTAGAATAAAACAAGTATAATATATGCAATTAGGAGACCAATTTGCCTTACTTTTCCATGTGTTGACAGGATATGCAGTCATTGTGTCTCCTTATGAAAATTGTATTGGATTTGAAACTTATCAAAACAAATAGTCAATCTCCAATCAAATTATATAGGAGTCTAGGAGTCCAAACCAATTTCTGGAACGTGAGCACGGAAATTTGAGAACTTAAACATTAAATGAATTCTTCTGTCGTAGCAAGTTTATCCTGCCTGTGCACACCATTAATTACTTCAGTTCCTAACAAACTCCTCATAATATTTATGTAGTCTATTACCTAATTAATTGAGTTTATGGTTAATATTTAATTACCATGCATAAAATATTAGTTATTTAATTCTATTAGGAAACTCAATTTATCCTAATGTTCACGTGTGCAAAGGATAAAATCTCTTTATTTTAATAGTTGCTGATATAGAACTTATCAAAACCAATAAACAATCAAATTCATCAAAATCGAAGACCATTCCAAATTTCGGGAGGAATGCAGCTGGGAATTGAGAAGTTAAACCTGGGTTGAACTCTACTGCCGCAATAAATCCTAACGTGACTACTACCCTGCAGTCCCTGTCCCATATTTTAGTATATATATGACATAAATCGGACCTTAAGCATTCAGTAATTAAGTCCTATTTCTGCAGACTGCTTCTGTACGTCTTTATTCTCTTCCTCTCTAAATTTTCCTCTATATTACTAAGGCTTTATACCCACCCACAGCAGTCTACTATATTTTATTCAATTTCACAAGCAACCAAGAGAAAAATCTTAGCAAACAAGTTCCCACAATTTGCTTTCCAAGTGCATATTATAATACAAGATTCATTACGTAAGGTGAGATGCTCAGTGCTATTAGTGGTTTGTCCACATCTTTTCAAATACGTTGTTATGTGTGGATTTAATTACTTCAGTTCAAAGCTCCTTTGGGAGAAATCATGATACAGTTTAAGGCAAAATTTAGCCTTCACGTTATTTGCAGCGCTTGCTTGAATTATCATTTGTCATGGTGTGATAATTCTCATGTTATGTTGGTAAGAGAATTTATGCATAATTTCACGTTTGATTTGAATGTGGAGTAGCAAGCATCTCATTGAGTATAATTCGTTATACTCATCCCTCTCTATTTACAATTTTTAGGTAGGAATTAGTATGCTGGACGGCGGTGGATGGATGCATATTGGACCAATGGATCTCCTTCATGAAGTACTTTAATTTTTAGAAACACTAGAATATTTAATAACAGTTGATTATTATTATTTTTATATTTAGACTCAATTGTGAGTCACGTCATAACTTTCAATTAGTCCTATTTTTATTATTTGTTAGAACTACTTTTATTAATGTTTGATAAAAGATATGATTCCAAATTGTTCCGCATATGTTATTTAATTTAATTTACCTTTTGTTAAGGTTGTTCAATTTTTACTGAATTCCTCGTTATATTAAAATGTATTTGCCTCAAGCACTTTATTAATCAATTCACGTTTGGTAACGTTTCGGGTTGCTAGAGAATTCGGGGTGTTACATCCAACAGGGTAATGTCACGTGGCAATGTTTAAACTAAAGTGTACTCCATAGTGTACATGTAGCAAGGTTTTTACCGATTGAACTTTTCTATTTGTATACTGATTTTTGACACGTTGTTTGACATTTGCATTGTTTTCAAGTGTCAATTGGATGGAAAAACTATTTGAAATTTAAACTATCTAGTAGGGTAATGTCATGTGACAATGTGTAAACTAAAGTGTGCACCATAGTGTACATTTAACAACGTTCTTACCGATTGAACTTTGCTATTCGTGCATTGATTTTGACACATTGTTTGACACTTGCATGGTTGTCAAGTGTCAATTGGATGTGAAAACTGTTTGAAATTTAAACTGTCCAACAGGGTAATGTCACGTGGCAATGTGTAAACTAAAGTGTAGACCATAGTATACATGTAGCAACGTTCTTACTAATTGAACTTTGCTTCTTTTACACTGATTTTTGACACGTTGTTTGACACTTGCATTGTTGTCTATTGTCAATTGGATGGGAAAACAGTTTGAAATTTAAAATGTCCAACTGGATAATGTCATGTGGCAAAGTTTAAATTAAAGTGTACACCGTAGGGTACATGTAGCGAGGCCCTTTCCAATTGAACTTTGCTATTTGTACATTAATTTTTGACACGTTGTCCGACACTTGCTTTGCTGTCAACTATCAATTGGATTGGAAAACTGTTAGAAATTTAAACTGTCCAACAGGGTAATGTCCCATGGCAAACTGTAAACTAAAGTGTACACCATACTGTAAATGTTGCAAGGTTCTTACCGATTGAACTTTACAATTTGTATACTGATTTTAACACGTTGTTCGACACTTTTTTTTGCCAAGTGTCAATTGGATTGGAAAAATGTTTGCAATTTAAACTGTCCAACTGGGTAATGTCACGTGGGAAAGTGTAAATTATAGTGTATGCCATAGTGTACATGTAGTAAGATCCTTACCGATTGAACTTTGTTATTTGTGCACAAATTTTTGACACGGTGTTCCACACTTGCTTTGTTATCAAGTGTCAATTGGACGGGAAAATTTTTTGAAATGTAAACTGTCCAACAGGGTAGTGTCCCGTGTAAAACTGTAAACTAAAGTTTACACCATAGTGTACATGTAGCAAGGTCCTTACTTATTTAACTTAATTTAAACTTTATCACATGACATTACGGTTTAAACTTTAATTTAAACTTTATCACGTGACATTATCCTATTGGATATTTTAAATTTCAAATAGTTTTCCATCCAATTAACACCTGACAACAATACATGTGTCAAACAACGTGTCGAATATTAGTGTTCAAATAGCAAAGTTCAATCCGTAAGGACCTTGCCACATGTACATGATGGTGTACACTTTAATTTACACTTTACCACGTGACATTACCCTTTTGGACTTTTTAAATTTTAAACATTTTTCCCATCCAATTGACACTTCACAACTATGCAAGTGTCTAGCAACGTGTTAAAATGAGTGTGCAAATAGAAAAGTTGAATCGGTAAGAACCATCCTACATGTACACTATGGTGTACACTTTAGTTTACAGTTTACCACGTGACATTACCCTATTAGACAGTTTAAATTTCAAACAATTTTCCAATCCAATTGACACTTGACAACAAAGCAAGTGTCAAACAACGTATCAAAAATCAGTGTACAAATAGCAAAGTTCAATCGGAAAGGACCTTGCTACATGTAAGCTATGGCGTACACTTTAATTTACACATTGCCACGTGACATTATCCAGTTGAACAATTTAAATTTCAAACAATTTTTCCATCCAATTGACACTTGACAACAATGCAAGTGTCAAACAACGTGTGAAAATTAGTGTACAAATAGCAAAGTTGAATCGGTAAGAAGCTTGCCACATGTACACTATGGTGTACATTTTAGTTTACAGTTTGCCACGTGAGAATACCCTATTAGACAGTTTGACTTTCAAACAGTTTTCCAATCCAATTGACACTTGAAAACAAAGCAAGTGTCGAACAACATGTCAAAAATTATTGTACAAATGGCAAAGTTCAATCGAAAAGGACTTTGCTACATGTGCACTATGGCGTACACTTTGATTTACACTTTACCACGTGACATTAGCCTATGGACTGTTTAAATTTCAAGTAGTTTTCCCATCCTATTGACACTTGACAACAATGTAAGTGTCAAAAAACCTGTCAAAAATTAGTGTACAAGTAACAAAGTTCAATCAGTAAGAACTTTGCTACATGTACACTATGGTGTACACTTTAGTTTACACATTGCCACGTGACATTATCCTGTTGGACAGTTTACATTTCAAACAATTTTCCCATCCAATTGACACTTGACAAAAATGCGAGTGTCAAACAACGTGTTAAAATTAGGGTACAAATAGCAAAGTTCAATCGGTAAGAACCTTGCTACATGTGCACTATGGTGTACAACATTACCCTATTGGACAATTTAAATTTCAAATAGTTTTTCAATCCAATTGACACTTGACAACAAAGCAAGTGTCGAACAACGTGTCAAAAATCAGTGTACAAATAGCGAAGTTCAATCGGAAAGGACCTTTCTACATGTACACTATGGCGTACACTATACTTTACAATTTGTCACATGTCATTACCCTGTTGGATAGTTTAAATTTCAAATAGTTTTCCCATCCATTTGACAATTAACAACAATGCAAGTGTCAAACAACGTGTCGA
Organism: Olea europaea var. sylvestris; assembly: GCF_002742605.1. NCBI lineage: Eukaryota > Viridiplantae > Streptophyta > Magnoliopsida > Lamiales > Oleaceae > Olea > Olea europaea. The sequence continues at coordinate 64,455 of NW_019267263.1, read as the reverse complement.
AAATCAGTGTACAAATACCAAAGTTCAATCGGTAAGGACCTTGCTACATGTACACTATGGTGTACACTTTCGTTTGTACTTTGCCACGTGACATTACCCTGTGGGACAATTTAAATTTCAAATAGTTTTCCATTTTAGTTAACACATGACAACAATGCCAGTGTCAAACAATGTGTCAAAAATCAGTGTAAAAATAGCAACGTTCAATAGGTAAGAACCTGGTTACATGTACACTATGGTGTATACTTTAGTTTACACATTGCCACGTGACACTACCCTGTTGGATAGTTTAAATTTCAAATAGTTTTCCCAACCAATTGACACTTGATAGCAACGCAAGTGTCAAACAATTTGTCAAAAATCAGTACACAACTAGCCAAGTACAATGGATAAGTACCTTGCTACATATACACTATGGTGTACACTTTAGTTTACACTTTGCCACGTGACATTACCCTATTCGACAATTTAAATTTCAAAATAGTTTTTCCATCCAATTGACACTTGACAATAATGCATGTGTCAAACAACATGTCGAATATCAGTGTACAAATAGTAAAGTTCAATCGGTAAGAACCTTACTACATGTACACTAAGGTGCACGCTTAGTTTAAAAATTGCCACGTGATATTACCCCGTTGGACATTATAAATTTAAAATAGTTTTCCCATCCAATTGACACTAGATAACAATGTAAGTGTCAAACAACATGTTAAAATCAGTGTACAAATTGCAAATTTCAATCAGTAAGAACCTTGCTACATGTACAATATGGTGTACACTTTAGTTTACAGTTTGCCATAGGACATTACCCTTTTGGACAATTCAAATTTCAAAAAGTTTTCTCATCCAATTGACACTTGACAACAAAGCAAGCGTAGAACACCGTGTCAAAAATCAGTGTACAAATAGCAAAGTTCAATCAGTAAGGACCTTGCTACATGTACACTACGGTGTACACTTAATTTACACTTTGCCACGTGACATTACCCAGTTGGACAGTTTAAATTTCAAACAGTTTTTCTATCGAATTGACACTTGACAACAATGCAAGTGTCAACCAACGTGTCAAAAATTAGGGTACAAAATACAAAGTTCAACTGGTAAGAACCTTGCTTCAAGTACACTATGGTGTACGCACTTTCATTTACACTTTGCCACGTGACATTATCCTACTGGACGGTTTAAATTTCAAGCAGTTTTCCCATCCAATTCACACTTGACAACAATGCAAGTGTCAAAAAATGTGCCAAAATTAGTGTACAAATAGCAAAGTTCAATCGGTAAGAACCTTGCTACATTTACACTATGGAGTACACTTTAGTTTACACATTGCCACGTGGCATTACCCCGTTGGACAGTTTAAATTTTAAACAATTTTTCCATCCAATTGACACTTAACAACAATGCAAGTGTCAAACAACATGTTTAAATCAAAGTGCAAATAGCAAAGTTCAATCGGTAAGAACCTTGCCACAAGTACACTATAGTGTACACTTCCTTTTACAGTCAACCATGTCACATTATCCCATTGGATAGTTTAAATTTCAAACAGTTTTCCAATCCAATTGACACTTGACAACAAAGCAAGTGTCGAACAACGTGTCAAAAATTAGTGTGCAAATAGCAAAGTTCAATCGAAAAGGACCTTGCTACATGTACAATGTGGTGTACACTCATTCGTTTACACTCTTTCACATGACATTACCCACCTGGAAAGTTTAAATTTCAAATAGTTTTCACATCCAATTGACACTTGACAAAAATGCAAGTGTCAAACAACGTGTCAAAAATTAGTGTACAAATAGCAAATTTCAATCGTCACGAACCTTGCTACATGTACACTATGGTGTACACTTTAGTTTACAAATTGCCACATGACATTACCCTGTTGGATAGTTTAAATTTAAAACAATTTTCCATTCCAATTGACACTTGCCAGCAATGCAATTATTTAATAACGTATCAAAGTCAATGTACAAACAGCAAAGTTCAATCGGTAAGAACCTTGCTACATGTACACTATGGTGTATACTTTAGTTTACAGTTTGCCACGGGACATTACCCTGTTGGATAGTTTAAATTTCAAAAAGCTTTCCCATCCAACTAACACTTGACAACAAAGCAAGCATCGAACACCGTGTCAAAAATTAGTGTACAGATAGCAAAGTTCAATCGGTAAGGATCTTGCTACATTTACACTATGGTATACAATTTATTTTACACTTTTCCACGTGACATTACCCTGTTGGACAGTTTAAATTTCAAACAGTAATCCCATCCAATTGACACATGACAATAATGCAAGCGTCAAACAACGTGTTAAAATCAGTGTACAAATAGCAAAGTTCAATCGGTAAGAATCATGCCACATGTACACTATGGTGTACACTTTAGTTTACAATTTATCACGTGACATTACCCTATTGGACAATTTAAATTTCAACCAATTTTCTAATCTAATTCACACTTTACAACAAATCAAGTGTCGAACAATGTGTCAAAAATCAGTGTACAAATAGCAAAGTTCAATCGGTAAGGACCTTGCTACATATACACTACGGTGTACACTTTAATTTATACTTTGCCACGTGATATTACCTTATTGGATAGTTTAAATTTCAAACAGTTTTCTCATCCAGCTGACGCGTAACAACTATGCAAGTGTCAAACAACGTGTTAAAATCAGAGTACAAACAGTAAAGTTCAATCGGTAAGAACCATGCTACATGTACACTATGGTGTACACTTGAGTTTACAGTTTACCACGTGACATTACCCTATTGGACAGTTTAAATTTCCAACAGTTTTCCAATCCAATTGACACTTGGCAACAAAGCAAGTGTCGAACAACGTGTCAAAAATCAGTTTACAAATGGCAAAGTTCAATTGGAAAGGACCTTTCTACATATACGCTATGGCGTACATTTAGTTTACACATTGCCACGTGACATTATCCGGTTGGACAGTTTAAATTTCAAACAACTTTTCCATCCAATTGACACTTGACAACAATGTAAGTGTCAAACAACGTGTCGAAAATCAGTGTACAAATAGTAAATTTTAATTGGTAAGAACCTTGCAACATGTACACTACGGTGTACACTTTTGTTTACACATTGTCACGCGATATTACACCATTGGACAATTTAAATTTAAAACAATTATTCCATCCAATTGACACTTGACAACAATGTAAGTGTCAAACAACATGTTAAAATTAATGTACATATTGCAAAGCTCGATCGGTAAAAACCTTGCTACATGTATTCTATGGTGTACACTTTAGTTTACAGTTTGCCACGGGACATTACCCTTTTGGACAATTCAAATTTCAAAACGTTTTCCCATCCAATTGACAATTAACAACAAACAAAGTGTCGAACACCGTGTCAAAAGTCAGTGTATAAAAAGCAAAGTTCAATCGGTAAGTACACTGCTACATGTACACTGTGGTGTACACTTAATTTACACTTTGCCACGTGACACTACCATGTTGGACAGTTTAAATTTCAAACATTTTTCCATCCAATTGACACTTGACAATAAAGAAAGTGTCAAACAACCTGTAAAAAATCAGTGTACAAATAGCAAAGTTCAATGGTAAGAACCTTGTTACAAGTACACTATGGAGTATACTTTAGTTTACACTTTTTCATGTGACATTACCCTGTTTAAATTTCAAACTATTTTCCAATCCAATTGACACTTGACAACAAAGCAAGTGTCGAACATCGTGTAAAAAATTAGTGTACAAATAGCAAAGTTCAATCAGAAAGGACCTTTCTACATGCACATTATGGCGTACACTTTAGTTTACACATTGTCACGTGAAATTATCTTGTTGGATAGTATACATTTCAAAAAACTTTCCCATCCAATTGACACTTGAAAACAATGCAAGTGTCAAACAACGTGTCGAAAATCAATGTACAAATAGCAGAGTTCAATCGGTAAGAACCTTACTACATGTACACTATGGTGTACACTTTAGTTTACACATTGCCACGTAACATTACCCCATTGGACAGTTTAAATTTAAAACAATTTTCTCATCCAATTGACACTTGACAACAATGCAAGTGTCAAACAACATGTTAAAATCAGTGTACAAATTGCAAAGTTCAATCGGTAAGAATCTTGCTACATGTGCACTATGGTGTACACTTTAGTTTATTGTTTGCCATGAGACATTACCCTTTTGGACAGTTTAAACTTCAAAAAGTTATCCCATCCAATTGACACTTGACAAAAATGTAAGTGTCAAACAACGTGGTAAAATCAGAATACAAATAGCAAAGTTCAATCGGTAAGCTTGCCACATGTACACTGTGGTGCACACATAAATTTATAGTTAGCTGCGTCACATTACCCTGTTAGATAGTTTAAATTTCAAACTGCTTTCCCATCCAACTGACACTAGACAACAATGCAAGTGTCAACCAACGTGTCAAAAATCAGTGTACAAATGGTAAAGTTCAATCGGAAAGGACCTTCCTACACGTACACTATGGTGTACACTTTTTCGTTTACACTTTTTCACATGACATTACCCTGCTGGACAGTTTAAATTTCAAACAGTTTTCCCATCCAATTGATACTTGACAGCAATACAAATGTCAAACAACGTGTCAAAAATCAGTGTACAAGTAGCAAAGTTCAATCGGTATGAACCTTGCTACATGTACACTATGGTGTACACTTTAGTTTACACAATGCCATGTGACAATACCTTATTGGACAGTTTAAATTTCAAATAGTTTTCCCATCCAACTGACAATTGAAAGCAATGCAAGTGTCAAACAACCTGTCAAAGTCAGTTTACAAATAGCAAAGTTCAATCGGCAAGAACTTTGCTACATGTACACGTTGGTGTACACTTTAGTTTACTGTTTTCCACGGGACACTACCCTGTTGGACACTTTAAATTTCAAAAAATTTTCCCGTCCAATTGACACTTGTAAACAAAGCAAGTGTGGAACACCGTGTCAAAAATTAGTGCACAAATAACAAAGTTCAATCGGTAAGGACCTTGCTACATGTACACTATGGCGTACACTATAATTTACACTTTGCCACGTGACATTACACTTTGCCATTACCCTGTTGGATAGTTAATATTTCAAATGGTTTTCCCATCCAATTGACACTTAATAGCAATGCAAGTGTCAAACAACGTGTCAAAAATCAGTTTACAAATAGCAAAGTTCAATCGGTAAGAACCTTCCGACATGGACAATATGGTGTACACTTTGCCGCGTGACATTACCTTGTTGGAAAATTTAAATTTCAAACAGTTTTCCCATCCAATTGAAACTTGACAACAATGTAAGTGTCAAACAAAGTGACAAAAATCATTGTACAAATAGCGAAGTTCAATCGGTATGAACCTTACTACATGTACACTTTAGTTTACACTTTACCACGTGACATTACCCTATTGGACGGTTTAAATTTCAAACAATTTTCCCATCCAATTGACACTTGGCAACAATGTAAGTGTCAAACAACGTGTCAAAAATCAGTGTACTGATAGCAAAGTTCAATCGATATGAACCTTGCTACATGTACACTTTAGTTTTTACTTTACCACGTGACATTACCCTATTGGACAGTTTAAATTTCAAATAGTTTTCCCATCCAATTTGCACTTGAAAACAATGCAAAGGTTAAACAATGTTTCAAAAATTAGTGTACAAATAGTAAAGTTCAATCGATAAGAACCTTGCTACATGTACACTTTAGTTTACACTTTGCCACGTGATATTACCCTGTTAGATAGTTAATATTTCAAACATTTTTCCCATCCAATTGACACTTAACAACAATGTAAGTGTTAAACAACGTGTCAAAAATCAGTTTACAAATAGCAAAGTTCAATCGATAAGAACCTTGCGACATGGACAATATGGCGTACACTTTACCGCGTGACATTACCTTGTTGGAAAATTTAAATTTCAAACAGTTTTCCCATCCAATTGAAACTTGACAACAATGTAAGTGTCAAACAAAGTGACAAAAATCATTGTACAAATAGCAAAGTTCAATCGGTGTGAACCTTACTACATATACACTTTAGTTTACACTTTACCATGTGACATTACCCTATTGGACAGTTTAAATTTCAAACAATTTTCTCATCCAATTGACACTTGGCAACAATGCAAGTGTCAAACAACGTGTCAAAAATCAGTGTACTGATAGCAAAGTTCAATCGGTATGAACCTTGCTACATGTACACTTTAGTTTTTACTTTACCACGTGACATTACCCTATTGGACAGTTTAAATTTCAAATAGTTTTCCCATCCAATTTACACTTGACAACGATTCAAGTGTCAAACAACGTGCCGAAAATCAGCGTACAAATAGTAAAGTTCAATAGGTAAGAACCTTGCGACAAGTACACTATGGTGCACACTTTAGTTTACACTTTGCCATGTGACATTACCCTGTTGGGCAGTTTAAATTTTAAGCAGTTTTCCCATCCAATTGACACTTGACAATAACGCAAGTATCAAACAACGTGCCAAAAATCAGTATACAAATAGCAAAGTTCAATCGGTAAGGACCTTGGTACATGTACAATTTGGTGTACACTTTACTTTACACTTTGCCACGTGACATTACCCCATTGGATAGTTTAAATTTCAAACAGTTTTCCATCCAATTTACACTTGACAACAATGCAACTATCAAATAAAGTGTCAAAAATCAGTGTACAAATAACAAAGTTCAATCGATAAGGACCTTGCTACATGTACACTATGGTGTACACTTTAGTTTACACTTCACCACGTGACATTACCCTGTTGGACAGTTTAGATTTCAAATAGTTTCCCATACAATTGACACATGACAACAATGCAAGCATCAAACAACGTGTTAAAAATCAGTGTACAAATAACAAAGTTGAATCGGTAAGGACCTTTCTGCATGTAGACTATGGTGTACACTTTAGTTTAGACTTTGCCACGTGACAATGACCTATTGGAAAGTTTAAATTACAAACAGTTTTTCCATCCAATTGATACTTGACAACAATGCAAGTGTCAAACAACGTATCCAAAATCAATGTACACATTGCAAAGTTCAATCAGTAAGAACCTTGCTACATGTACACTATGGTGTAAACTTTAGTTTAAACTTTGCCATGTGACATTCCATTGTTCGACAGGTTAAATTTCAAATAGTTTTCCCATCCAATTAAAACTTGAAAACAATGTAAGTGTCAAATAATGTGTCAAAATCAGTGCATAAATAGTAAAGTTCAATCAGTAAGGACCTTGCTACATGTACACTATGGTGTACGCTTTAGTTTTCACTTTGCCATGTGACATTACCTTGTTGGAAAATTTCAATTTCAAATAGTTTTTCCATCCAATCGACACTTGACAACAATGCAACTATCAAATAACATGTTAAAAATTAGTGTACAAATAGCAAAGTTCAATCGATAAGGGCCTTGCTACATGTACACAATGGTGTACACTTTAGTTTACACTTTACCACGTGACATTACCCTATTGAACAATTTAAATTTCAAATATTTTCCCATCCAATTGACACTTGACGACAATGCAAGTGCCAAAGAATGTCTCAAAAATCAGTGTACAAATAGCAAAGTTCTATCGGTAAGGACCTTTCTACATGTACAATATGGTGTACACATTAGTTTACACTTTACCACGTGACATTACCCTATTGGACAATTTAGATTTCAAATAGTTTTCCCATACAATTGACACTTGACGACGCTGCAAGCGTCAAACAACATGTTAAAAATCAGTATACAAATAACATAGTTTAATCTGTAAGGACCTTTCTTCATCTTGACTATGGTGTACACTTTAATTTAGACTTTACTACGTGACAATGACCTATTGGACAGTTTAAATTACAAACAGTTTTTCCATTCAATTGACACTTGACAAAAAAGCAAGCGTCAAACAACGTGTCAAAAATCAGTGTACAAATAGTAAAGTTCTATCGGTAAGAACCGTGCTGCATGTACACTATGGTGTGCACTTTAGTTTACACTCTGCCACGTGACATTACCCTGTTGGACAGTATAAATTTTGAAACAGTTTCCCATCCAATTGACACTTGACAACAATACGGGTGTCAAACAACGTGTCAAAAATCAGTATATAAATAGCAAAGTTCAATCCGTAAGAACCTTGCGACATGTGCACTATAGTGTACACTTTGCCATGTGACATTACCCTGTTGGATAGTTTAAATTTTAAATAGTATTCCCATCTAATTGGCACTTGACAACAATGCAAGTGTCAAACAATGTATCCAAAATCAATGTACAAATTGGAAAGTTCAATCGGTAAGAGCCTTGCTACATGTACACTATGGTGTAAACTTTTGTTTAAACTTTACCACGTGACATTCCATTGTTCGATAGTTTAAATTTCAACTAGTTTTCCCATCCAATTAACACTTGACAACAATCCAAGTGTCAAACAACGTGTCAAAAATCAGTGCACAAATAGTAAAGTTCAATCAGTAAGGGCCTTACTACATGTACAGTGTGGTGTACGCTTTAGTTTATACTTTGCCATGTGACATTACCTTGTTGGACAGTTTAAATTTCAAACAATTTTCCCATTCAATTGACACCTGACAATAATGCAAGTGTCAAACAACGTGTCAAAAATCATTGCACAAATAACAAAGTTCAATCGGTGAGGACCTTGCTACATGTAGACTATGGTGTACACTTTAGTTTACACTTTGCCACGTGATATTAACCTTTTGGACAGTTTAAATTTCAATCAGTTTTCCCATCAATTTGGCACTTGACTACAATGCAAGTTTCAAACAAAGTGTCAAAAATCAACGCAAGTTTCAAACAAAGTGTCAAAAATCAGTATACAAATAGCAAAATTCAATCGGTAAGAAGCTTGCGACATGGACACTATGGTATACACTTTGCCGTGTAACATTACATTGTTGGACAATTTAAATTTCAAACAGTTTTTCCATCCCATTGCCACTTGACAACAATGCAAGTGTCAAACAACGTAACAAAAATCAGCGTACAAATAGCAAGTTCAATCGGTAAGAACCTTGCGACATGGACACTATGGTGCACTTTTTGCTGCGTGACATTACCTTGTTGGACAGTTTAAATTTCAAACAGCTTTCCCATCTAATTGACACTACACAACAATGCAAGTGTCAAACAACGTGATAAAAATCAGTGTACAAATAGCAATTTTCAATCGGTAAGGACCTTGCTACATGTACACTGCGGTGTACAGTTTAGTTTACACTTTGCCATGTGACATTACCTTGCTGGACAGTTTAAATTTCAAATAGTTTTCCCGTCCAATTGACACTTGATAACAATGCAAGTGTCAAACAACGTGTCAAAAATCAGTGCACAATTAGCAAAGTTCAATCGGTAAGGACCTTGCTACATGTAGACTATGGTGTACACTTTAGTTTACACTTTGCCACGAGACATTGACCATTTGGACAGTTTAAATTTCAAACAATTTTTTCATCCAATTGACACTTGACTACAATGCAAGTTTCAAATAAAGTGTCAAAAATCAGTGTACAAATAGTAAAGTTCAATCAGTATGAAACTTGATACATGTACACTTTAGTTTACACTTTGCCACGTGACATTACTCTGTTGGATAGTTAATATTTCAAACGGTTTTCCCATCCAATTGACACTTAACAACAATGCAAGTGTCAAACAACGTGTCAAAAATTAGTTTACATATAGCAAAGTTCAATCGGTAAGAACCTTGCGACATGGACACTATGGTGTACAATTTGCCACGTGACATTACCTTGTTGGACAGTTTAAATTTCAAACAGTTTTCCCATCGAATTGAAACTTGACAACAATGTAAGTGTCAAACAACGTGACAAAAATTATCGTAAAAATAGCAAAGTCCAATCAGTTTGAACCTTGCTACATGTACACTTTAGTTTACACTTTACCACGTGACATTACCCTATTTGACGGTCTAAATTTCAAACAATTTTCCCATCCAATTGACACTTGACAACAATGCAAGTGTCAAACAATGTATCAAAAATTAGTGTAGTGATAGCAAAGTTCAATCAGTATGAACCTTGCTATATGTACACTTTAGTTTTCACTTTACCACATGACATTACCCTATTGGAAAGTTTAAATTTCAAACAGTTTTTCCATCCAAGTGGCACTTGAAAACAATGCAAAGGTTAAGCAACGTGTCAAAAATCAGTGTACCAATAGCAAAATTCAATCGGCTAGAACCTTGCTACATGTACACTATGGTGTACACTCTAGTTACACTTTGCCACTTAACATTACTCTATTGTACTGTTTAAACTTCAAATAGTTTTCCCATCCAATTGACACTTGACGACAATGCAAGTGTCAAACAACGTGTCGAAAATCAGTGTACAAAGAGCAAAGTCCACTAGGTAAATACTTTTTCACATGTCATTACCCTGCTGGAAAGTTTAAATTACAAGCTATTTTCCCATCCAATTGATGCCTGATAACAATGCAAGGGTCAAATAGCGTGTAAAAAATTAGTATACAAATAACAACGTTCAATCGGTAAGAATCTTACTACATGTACACTATGGTGTACACACTTAAGTTTACACTTTACTACATGAAATACCCTGCTGGACAGTATAAATTTCAAACAATTTTCTCATCCAATTGACACCTAACAACAATGCAAGTGTCAAACAACGTGTTAAAAATTAGTGTACAAATAACAAAGTTCAATCGGTAAAAACCTTGCTACAAGTACACTATGGTGTACACTTTAGTTTACACTTTTCCACGTGACATTACTCTATTGGCTAGTTTAAATTTCAAACAGTTTTTCCATCCAATTGACACCTGACAACAATGCAAGTATCAAACAACGTGTCAAAAATAACTGTAGAAATAGCAAAGTTCAATCGATAAGAACCTTGCGACATGTACATTATAGTGTACACTTTAGTTCACACTTTGCCACGTGTCATTATCCTGTTGGACAGTTTAAATTTCAAGCAATTTTTCCATTCAATTGACACTTGACAACAATGCAAGTGTTAAACAATGTGTCAAAAATCAGTGTACAAATAGCAAAGTTCAATCGGTAAGATCCTTGCTACATGTACACTATGGTGTACACACATTAGTTTACACTTTACCACGTGACACTACCCTGTTGGACAGTATAAATTTCAAACGGTTTTTCGATCCAATTGATACTTGACAACAATGGAAGTGTTAAACAACGTGTAAAAAATCCGTGTACAAAGAGCAAAGTTCAATCGGTAAGAATTTTGCTACATGTACGCTATGGTGTACACTATAGTTTTCACGTTGCCATGCGTCATTACCCTATTGGACAGTTTAAATTTCAAGTAGTTTTCCCATTCAATTGACACTTGACAACAATGCAAGTATCAAAAAACGTGTCAAAAATTAGTGTACAAATAGCAAAGTTAAATCGGTAAGAACCTTGCTACATGCAAACTATGGTGTACACTTTAGTTTAAAATTTGTCACGTGACATTACCCTGTAGGACAATTTCAAACTATTTTTCCATCCAATTGACACTTGACAAATATGCAAGGGTCAAACAACGTGTCAAAAATCAGTGTAAAAATAGCAAAGTTTAATTGGTAAGTACCTTGCGACATATACACTATGGTGTACACTTTAATTTACACTTCGCCACGTGTCATTACCCTGTTAGACAGTTTAAATTTCAAACAGTGTTCCCATCCAATTAACATTTGACAACAATGCAAGCATCAAACAACGTGTCAAAAATTAGTGTACAAATAGCAAAGTTCAATCGGTAAGAACCTTGCTACATGTACACTATGGTGTACACTTTAATTTACACTTTTCCACGTGACATTACTCTATTAGACAGTTTTAATTTCAAATAGTTTTCCCATCCAATTGACACTTGACAACAATGCAAGTGTCAAACAACGTGTCCAAAATCAGTGTACAAATAGCAAAGTCCAATCAGTAAAAACCTTGCAACATATACACTGTGGTGTACACTTTAGTTTATACTCTGCCACGTGTTATTACCCTACTAGACAATTTAAATTTCAAGCAGTTTTCCCAACCAATTGACACCTGACAACAATGTAAGTGTCAAACAACGTGTTAAAAATCAGTGAAAAAATAACAATGTTCAATCGGTAAGAACCTTGCTATATGTACACTATGGTGTACACACTTTAGTTTACACTTTACAACGTGGCGTTACCCTGTTGAAAAGTATAAATTTCAAACAGTTTTTCCATCCAATTGACACTTGACAACAATGCGAGTGTCAAACAACGTGTCAAAAATAGTGTACAAATAGCAAAGTCCAATCGGTGAAAACCTTGCGACATATACACTATGGTGTACACTTTAGTTTACACTTTGCCACGTGACATTACCCTGTTGGACAGTTTAAATTTCAAATAGTTTTCCCATCTAATTGACACTTGAGAATAATGCAAGTGTCAAACAACGTGTCCAAAATCAGTGTACAAATAGCAAAGTCCAATCGGTAAAAACCTTACGACTTATACACTATGGTGTACACTTTAGTTTACACTTTGCCACGTGTCATTACCCTGTTAGACAGTTTAAATTGCAAATAGTTTTCCCGTCCAATTGACACTTGACAACAACACAAGTGTTAAACAACCTGTCAAAAATCAGTGTACAAATAATAAAGTTCAATCGGTAAAAACCTTGCTACAAGTACACTATGGTGTACACTTTAGTTTTCACTTTTCCACGTGACATTACTCTATTAGACAGTTTAAATTTCAAATAGTTTTCCATCAAATTAACACTTGATAACAATGGAAGTATAAAACAACGTGTCGAAAATCAGTGCACAAATAGCAAAGTCCAATGGTAAAAACCATTCGACATATACACTATGGCGTACACTTAAGTTTATGCTTTGCCACGTGACATTACCCTGTTGGACAGTTTAAATTTCAAATAATTTTTCCATCCAATTGACGCTTGACAACAATGCAAGTATCAAACAACGTGGCAAAAATCAGTGTATAAATATAAAAACTTAATTGGTAAAAACCTTGCTACATGTACTCTGTGGTGTACGCTTTAGTTTACAATTTACCACCTGACATTACCCTATTGGACAATTTCAAATAGTTTTTCCATCCAATTGACACTTGACAACAATGAAAGTGTCAAACAACGTGTCAAAAATGAGTGTAAAAATAGCAAAGTTCAATTGGTAAGAACCTTCCGACATATACACTATGGTGTACACTTTAATTTACATTTTCCCACGTGTGGTTACCCTGTTGGATAGTTTAAATTTCAAACAGTTTTCCCATCCATTTGACATTTAACAAAAATCCAAGTGTCAAACAATGTGTGAAAAATCGATGTACAAATAGCAAAGTTCAATCGGTAAGAACCTTGCTACATGTACACTATGGTGTACACTTTAGTTTACGCTTTGCCACGTAACATTTCCCTGTTGGACAGCTTAAATTTCAAAAAGTTTTGCCATCCAATTGACACTTGACAACAATGCAAATGTCTAACAACGTGTCAAAAATTAGTGTACAAATAACAAAGTTCTATCGGGGGGAACCTTGCTACATGTTCACTATGGTTTACACACTTTAGTTTACACTTTACCACGTGACATTACCCTATTGGAGAGTATAAACAGTTTTCCCATCCAGTTGATACTTGACAACAATACAAGTGTCAAAACAACGTGTCGAAAATTAGTTTACAAAAGCAAAGTTCATTCGGTAAGAACCATGCTACATGTACTCTATGGTGTACACTTTAGTTTACACTTTGCCACGAGACATTAAACTATTAGACAATTTAAATTTCAAATAGTTTTCTCATCCAATTGACACTTTACAACAATGCAAGTTTCAAAAATCAGTGTACAAATTGCAAAGTTCAATCGGTAAGAACCTTGCGTCATGTACACTATGGTGTACACTTTAGTTTACACTTTGCCACGTGTCATTACCCTGTTCGACCGTTTAAATTTCAAGTAGTTTTACCATCCAATTGACACTTGACAATAATGCAGGTGTCATACTACGTGTCAAAAATCAGTGTACAAATAGCAAAGTTCGATCGGTAAAAACCTTGCTACATGTACACTATGGTGTACACTATAGTTTACACTTTGCCACGTGACATTACTCTGTTGGACAGTTTAAATTTCAAATTATTTTCCCATCCGATTGACACTTCAAAACAATATAAGTGTCAAACAGCGTGTCGAAAATCTGTGTACAAGTAGCAAAATTCAATCGGTAAGGACCTTGCCACATATACACTATGGTGAACACATTAGTTTACACTTTGCCCCATGACATTACCCTATTGGACAGTTTAAATTTCAAATAGTGTCCCCTCCAATTGACGTTTGGCAACAATGTAACTATCAAACAACGTACCAAAAACTATGTACAAATAGCAAAATTCAATCGATAAGAACCTTTCTACATGTACACTATGGTGTGCACTTTAGTTTACAATTTACCACGTGACATTACCCTGTTGAACAATTTCAAATAGTTTTACCATCCCATTGACACTTAACAACAATGAAAGTGTCAAACAAAGTGTCAAAAATCAGTGTACAAGTAGGACAGTTCAATTGGTAAGAATCTTGCGACATATACACGATGGTGCACACTTTAGTTTACACTTTGCCACGTGTCATTACCATGTTGGACAATTTAAATTTCAAACAGTTTTTCCATCCAATTGACTTTTGACAACAATCCAAGTGTTAAACAATGTGTCAAAAATCAATGTACAAATAGCAAAGTTCAATCATCAAGAACCTTGCTACATGTACACTTTAGTTTACGCTTTGCCACGTGACATTTCCCTGTTGGACAGCTTAAATTTCAAATAGTTCTACCATCCAATTGACACTTGACAATAATGTAAGTGTCTAACAACATGTCAAAAATCAATGTACGAATAACAAAATTCTATCGGTAAGAACCTTGCTACATGTACACTATGGTGTACACACTTTAGTTTACACTTTACCACGTGACATTACCCTATTGGACAGTATAAATTTCAACCAGTTTTTCCATCCAATTGACACTTGACAACAATGTGAGTGTCAAACAATGTGTCAAAAATCAGTGTACAAATAGGAAAGTTCAATCGGTATGAACCTTGCTACAGGTACACTTGAGTTTATACTTTGCCACGTGACATTACTCTGTTGAACAGTTTAAATTTCAAATAGGTTTCCCATCCAATTGACCCTTGACAACAATGCAAGTGTCAAACAACGTGTCAAAAATCATTGTACAAATAGGAAAGTTCAATCAGAAAGAACTTTGCTACATGTACATTATGGTGTACACTTTAGTTTACACTTTGCAACGTAACATTACGCTATTGGACAGATTAAATTTCAAACAGTTTTCCCATCCAGTTTACACTTGACAACAATGCGAGTGTTAAAACAACGTGTCAAAAATCAATTTACAAATAGCCAAGTTCATTCGGTAAGGACCTTGCTACATGTACACTATAGTGTACACGTTAGTTTACACTTTGCCACGTGACATTTCCCTGTTGGACAGTTTAAATTTCAAATAGTTTTCTCATCCAATTGACACTTTATGACAATGCTAGTGTCAAAAATTAGTGTATAAACAGCAAAGTTCAATCGATAAGAACCTTGCGTCATGTACACTATGGTGTACACTTTAGTTTACACTTTGCCACGTGTCATTACCCTGTTCGACCGCTTAAATTTCAAGCAGTTTTCCCATCCAATTGACACTTGATGACAATGCAAGTATCAAACAACATGTCAAAAATTAGTGTACAAATATCAAAGTTCGATCGGTGAGAACCTTGCTACATGTACACTGTGGTGTACACTATAGTTTACACTTTGCCACGTGACATTACTCTGTTGGACAATTTAATTTTCAAATAGTTTTCCATCCAATTGACACTTGAAAACAATACAAGTGTCAAATAACGTGTCGAAAATTAGTGTACAAGTAGCAAAGTTCAATCGATAAGGACCTTGCCACGTATACACTGTGGTGAACACATTAGTTTACACTTTACCCCATGACATTACCCTATTGGACAGTTTAAATTTCAAATAGTACTTCCATCCAATTGACATTTGACAACAATGTAATATCAAACAACGTACCAAAAATTAATGCACAAATAACAAAATTCAATCTGTAAGAACCTTACTACATGTACACTATGGTGTACATTTTAGTTTAAAATTTGCCACGTGACATTGACCTGTTGGACAATTTCAAATAGTTTCACCATCCCATTAACACTAGACAACAATGAAAGTGTCAAGTAGCGTGTCAAAAATCAGTGTACAAATAGCAAAGTTCAATTGACAAGAACCTTGCGACATATACACTATTGTATAGACTTTAGTTTACACTTTGCCACGTGTCATTACCCTGTTGGACAGTCTAAACTTCAAGCAGTTTTCCCATCCAATTAACTTTTGACAATAATGCAAGGATCAAACAATGTGTCAAAAATCAATGTTCAAATAGCAAAGTTCAATGGGTAAAAACTTTGATACATGTAAACAATGGTGCACACTTTAGTTAACACTTTGCCACGTGTCATTATCCTGTTGGGCAGTTTAAATTTCAAGCAGTTTTCCCATCCAATTGACACTTGATAACAATGCAAGTGTTAAACAACGTGTCAAAAATCAAGTTACAAATAACAAAGTTCAATCGGTAAGAACCTTGCTACATGTACACTATGGTGTACACACTTTAGTTTACACTTTACCACTTGACATTACCCTGTAGGACAGTATAAATTTTAAATGGCTATCACATCCAATTGACACTTGAGAACAGTGCGAGTGTCAAGCAACATGTCAAAAATCAGTGTACATATTGCAAAGTTCAACCGGTATGAACCTTGCTACATATACACTTTAGTTCACACTTTTCCATGTGACATTACCCTGTTGGACAGTTTCAATTTCCTACATTTTTTCCATCCAATTGGCACTTGAAAACAATGCAAGCATCAAACAACATATCAAAAATCTGTGTACAAATAGCAAAGTTCAATCGGTAAGAACCATGTCACGTGACACTACCCTGTCGAACAGTTTAAATTTCAATTAGTTTTCCCATCCAGTTGACACTTGACAACAATGCAGGTGTCAAACAACGTGTAAAAAATCAGTTTACAAATAGTAAAGTTCAATCGGTAAGTACCTTGCTACATATACACTATAGTGTACACTTTAGTTTACACTTTACCACGTGACATTACCCTGTTGGACGGTTTAAATTTCAAACAGTTTTCCAATCCGATTGACACTTGACAACAATGTAAGTGTCACACAACGTGCCAAATATTAGTGTACAAATAGTAAAGTTAAATCGATAAGAACCTTGCTACATGTACACTATAGTGTACACTTTAGTTTACAATTTGCCACGTGACATTACCCTGTTGGACAATTTCAAACAGTTTTTCCATCCAAATTACACTTGATAACAATGCAAGTGTCAAGTAACGTGTCAAAAATCGGTGTACAAATAGCAAAGTTCAATTGGTAAAAACCTTATGACATATACACTATGGTGTACGCTTTGCCACGTGTCATTATCCTGTAGGATAGTTTAATTTTCAAATAGTTTTCCCATCCAATTGACTTTTGACAACAATGCAAATGTCAAACAATGTGTCAAAAATCAGCGTACAAATAGCAGAGTTCAATCGGTAAGAACCTCGCAACATGTACATTATGGTGTACACTTTTGTTTACATTCTGCCACGTGACACTACCCTGCTGGACAGTTTAAATTTCAAACTCTTCTCCCCCCCAGTTAACACTTGACAACAATATAGTTGACAAACAATGTGTAAAAAATCTGTTTACAACTAGCAAAGTTCAATCGGTAAGGTCCTTGCCACATGTATGCTATGGGGTATACTATAGTTTACACTTCACCACGTGACATTATTCTGTTGGACAGTTTAAATTTCAAACGATTTTCCCATCCAATTGACGCTTGACAAAAATGCAAGTATGAAACAACGTGTTAAAATTCAGTGTACAAATAGCAAAATTCAATCGATAAGAACCTCTCTACATGTACATTATGGTGTACACTTTAGTTTACAATTTGCCATGTGACATTACCCTGTTGGATAGTTTCAAATGGTTTTTCCATCCAATTGACACTTGACAACAATGCAAGTGTCAAACAACATGTCAAAAATCAATGTACAAATAGTAAAGTTCAATCGGTAAGGACCTTGCTACATGTACTCTATAGTGTAGACTTTAGTTTGCACTTCGCCACGTGACATTTTCCAGTTGGACAATTCAAATTTCAAACAGTTTTCCCATCCAATTGGCACTTGACAATAATGCAAGTGTTAAACAACATGTAAAAAATCAGTTTACAAATAGCAAAGTTCAATCGGTAAGAACCATGCTACATGAACACTATGGTCTACACTTTAGTTTACACTTTGCCACGCGACATTACCCTATTGGATTGTTTAAATTTCAAACAGTTCTTCCATCCAATTGACACTTGACAACAATACAACTATCAAATAACGTGTCAAAAATTAGTGCTCAAATAGTAAAGTTCAGTCAGAAAGAACCCTGCTACATGTATACTATGGTGTACACTTTAGTTTACACTTTGCCACGTGACATTATCCTGATGGATGGTTTAAATTTCAAACAATTTTTTCATCCAATTGACACTTGGCAACATTGCAAGTGTTAAACAAAGTGTCAAAAATCAGTATACAAGTAGCAAAGTTCAATCGGTATGAACCTTGCTACATATACATTATGGTGTACACTTTAGTTTACACTTTTCCACGTGACATTACCATGTTGGAAAGTTTAAATTTCAAATAGTTTTTCTGCCCAATTGACACTTGACAATGATGCCAGTGTCAAACAATGTGTCTAAAATCAATGTACAAATAGCAAAGTTCAACCGATAAAAACCTTGCAACATGTACACTGGAGTATGTTCGCGAAATTATTTCTTTCGATTTTAACCTATCGCAAGTGTACGGTTCGTTAACAAATAATAAAGTGGATTAAATGAGTCCGAATATCGTCCCATAGAGATTGATTAATTCAATTTTACCTATCGTCACGTTAACGAAAACAATAGAAATTCTTGATATTTTCGTTAACTAAATTATGATTTAATAACCTACTTATAAATATAAAGCCTAAATTAACTATATTAAATGCGTGATTATAAGTAAATGCAAGTTTTATAAAAATGTGATAACGAAATGCGTACTAGGTTCCTGAATCCCCTTATATCAATCCCCTTTAATTCGAATTTTATAAAATTGACAACACGATTCAATTATGAAGACCAATATTCCTAATTTGTTTAACAATCTCTCTCGAGTAGAATTAAACCTATTTTTACTATGATGGATGTGAACATATAAAAATGCATTAAAGATTTATGAATACTTAAAGATCACGTAAAGCATAGCGGCATATTTCTATCCCCTATCGAACTTTACTATAGTTAACATAATGTCTAACTTATTTTCCATCTCTCGAGGGTAAAACAAGCCACAAAGCTCATACAACTATTGCGCACATAATTGTAGAGAAAATAAAATCCATGCCAATCATTCAATAATTAAAAACATGTTTTAACGTCAAATTCATAAAATTCAAGATTAAGGGTTCATAATATAAGGTTCACGCAAATCCTAGCACATGAAAATCTAGCCTAACATAATGGAAAATAAAGAGAAAAAATAATCAAAACCAAGGAAGAACATAATGGGAAATAAAGAGAAAAAATAATCAAAACCAAGGAAGAACATCACCCAATTGATTCTTGAAGTGAAATCTTGAATCTTGAAGTGGATTGCCTTGTTTTTGCCTTGTTCTTCCTCTCCAAATCCTCCAAAATTGTGTATACTCCCCCTCTTTTGCTGTAAAAGTGGCGTCCCATTATTCTAGTCGAGTTTTAGTTTATATAGAACCCTAAAAATCTCACTTCCATAAGAGTTTCGGCGAAATAAGGAAACTGCTGAATTGTCCCCGAATCTTGTTCTATGCGACCGCATAGTACATTTCTATGCTGTCGCATAGAGTAAAAAAAATTTGAGAAAAAATTCTCGGGAGGCTTCTATGTGCGACTGCATAGAATTTATACCATTCTTTCCGCTGGACAGCTTTTAGTATTTTGGTCATAACTTTCTCTCCTGTTCTCCGATTGAAGTGATTCAAAATGAATTGAGAAGAAAACTCAAAGATCTACATTTTGATGGAAATAGACTTCCTCAAATTCTGATGTTTACTATGTCACTAATGGATCTCAAGTAGAGACTAAAAATCACGAGCACAGCTTTTTCGCCTGAAAGTTGATACTTGACAGTACTTCGATCATATTTCACCTCTTGACTCCTTTCCTCATCTGATTGACCTCGAGCACTCTTTAATCTTCATTCCATGTTCCATCTCATCTATGGATTATTTGCAACTTGGTCCCTGAACTATCACTTTACTCCATTTTAGTCTTCTTTCGGCTCTTTTCTTTTGAATTTCACCATGTTCATCGGTGTTCCCTTCAATTCACAAATATAATTAGATTAAGTCACAATTCAATCATTTTGCTCATTATTAAGTCATGTTTTTACCTAAATAAGTGTGCAAAAACACACTTATCAGTGTACACTTTAGTTTACACTTTGCCACGTTTAATTACCCTGTTGGATAGTTTAAATTTCAAATAGTTTTCCCATCCAATTGAGATTTGATAACAATGCAAGTGTCAAACAATGTGCCAAAAATCAGTGTACAAATAGCAAAGTTCAATCGGTAAGCATCTTACTCCTTGTACACTATGGTGTACACACTTTAGTATACACTTTACCACGTGACATTACCCTGTTAGACAGTATAAATTTCCAATAGTTTTTCCATCCAATTGACAGTTGACAACAATGGGAGTGTCAAAAATCAGTGTACAAGAAGCGAAGTTCAATTGGTATTTACCTTGCTACATGTAAACTTTAGTTTACACATTGCCATGTGACATTACCCTACCGAACAGTTTATATTTCAAATAGTTTTTCCATCCAATTGACACTCTACATCAATGCTAGTGTCGAACAACGTGTCAAAAACCAGTGTACAAATAGCGAAATTCAATCGGTAAGAACCTTCCTACATGTACACTATGGTGTACACTTTACTTTACACTTGGCCACGTTTCATTACCCTATTGGATAATTTAAATTACAAACAATTCTCCCATCCAATTGACACTTGACAACAATGCAAGTGTCAAACAACGTGTCGAAAATCAGTGTAAAAATAGCAAAGTTCAATCGGTAAGAACCTTGCTACATGTACACTATGGTATACACTTTAGTTTACACTTTGCCATGTGACATTACCCTGTTGGACAGCTGAAATTTCAAATAGTTATGGCATCCAATTGACACTTGACAACAATGCAAGTGTCGAACAGCGTGTCAAAAAATCAGTGTACAAATAGCAAAGTTCAATCGGTAAGAACTTTGCTACAAGTACACTATGGTGTACACTTTAATTTACTCTTTGCCAGGTGACATTACCCTGTCGGACAGTTTAAATTTCAAAAAATTTTTCCATCCAATTGACACTTGACAACAATGCTAGTGTCAAACAACGTATCCAAAATCAGAGTACAAATAGCAAAGTTCAATTGGTAAGAACCTTGCCACACGTACACTATGGTGTACACTTTAGTTTAAACTTTGCCACGTGTCATTACCCTGTTGGACAGTTTAAATTTCAAACAGTTTTGCCATCCAATTGACATTTGTCAACAATGCAAGTGTCAAACAACGTACCAAAAATTAGTGTACAAATAGTAAAGTTCAATTGGTAAGGACCTCGCAACATGTACACTATGGTGTATACTTTAGCTTATACTTTTCCATGTGATATTACCATGTTGGACAGCCTAAATTTCAATCAGTTTTGCCATCAAACTGACACTTGATAACAGTGCAAGTGTCAAACAGCTTGCCAAAAATTAGTGTACAACTAGCATAGTTCAATCGGTAAGGACCTTGCTGTATGTTACACTATCGTGTACACTTTAATTTACATTTTGCCACGTGACATTACCTTGTTGGACAGCTTAAATTTCAAATAGTTTTCTTGGCCAATTGACACTTGACAACAGTGCGAGTGTGAAACAACGTGTCAAAAATCAGTGTACAAATAGCAACGTTCAATCGGTAAGATCCTTGCTACATGTACACTATGGTGTACACACTTTAGTTTATACTTTACCACATGACACTACCCTATTGGGCAGTATAAATTTCAAAAAGTTTTCCCATCCAATTGATACTTGACAGCAATATAAGTGTCAAATAACGTGTCTAAAATCAGTGTACAAATAGTAAAGTTCAATCGGTAAGAACTTTGCGACATGTACGCTATGGTGTACACTTTAGTTTACACTTTGCCACGTGTCATTACCCTATTGGACAGTTTAAATTCCAAGCAGTTTCCCCATTCAATTGACACTTGACAACAATGCAAGTGTCAAAACAATGCAAGTGTCAAACAACATGTCAAAAATTAGTGTATAAATAGTAAAGTTAAATCGGTAAGAACCTTGCTACATGTACACTTTAGTTTATAATTTGCCACGTGACATTACCCTATAGGACAATTTCAAACAGTTTTTCCATCCAAATGACACTTGACAACAATACAAGTGTTAAACAACGTGTCAAAAATCAGTGTTTAAAAATAGCAAAGTTCAATTGGTAAGAACCTTGCGACATGTACACTATGGTGCACACTTTAGTTTACACTTTACCACGTGTCATTACCCTGTTGGATAGTTTAATTTTCAAATAGTTTTCCCATCCAATTGACTTTTGACAACAATGTAAATGTCAAACAATGTGTCAAAAATCAGCGTATAAATAGCAGAGTTCAATCAGTAAGAACCTTGCAACATGTATACAATGGTGTACACTTTAGTTTACATTTTGCCACGTGACAATACCCCGCTGGACAGTTTAAATTTCAAACTATTGCCCCACCTAGTTGACACTTGAGAACAATACAGGTAACAAACAACGTGTAAAAAGTATGTTTACAACTAGCAAATTTCAATCGGTAAGGTCCTTGCCACATGTATGCTATGGTGTATACTTTAGTTTACACTTCGCCACGTGACATTATCCTGTTGGACAGTTTAAATTTCAAACGGCGTTCCCATCCAATTGATGCTTGACAACAATGCAAGTATGAAACAACATGTTAAAATTCAGTGTACAAATAGCAAAATTCAATCGATAAGAATCTTTCTACATGTACACTATAGTGTACACTTTAGTTTATAGTTTGCCACGGGACATTACCCTGTTGGACAATTTAAATTTCAACCAGTTTTCCAATCCAATTGAAACTTGACAACAAAATAAATGTTGGACAACATGTCAAAAATCAGTGTACAAATAGCAAAGTTCAATAGGAAAGGACCTTGCTACATGTACACTACGACATACACTTTAATTTAAACTTTGCCACGTGACATTATCCTGTTGGACATTTTAAATTTCAAATAGTTTTCCCATCCAATTGACACTTGAAAACATTGCAAGTGTCAAACAACGTGTCGAATATCAGCGTACAAATAGCAAAGTTCAATTAGTAAGAACCTTGCTACATGCACACTGTGGTGTACACTTTAGTTTACACTTTGACACGTACATTACCCTGTTGGAGAGTTTAAATTTCAAACAATTTTTCGATCCAATTGACACTTGACAACAATGCAAGTGTCAAAAATTAGTGTACAACTAGCAAAGTTCAATCGGTAAGAATGTTGCTAAATGTACACTATGGTGTGCACTTTAGATTACACATTGCCACATGACATTACCCTCTTGGACACTTTAAATTTCAAACAATTTTCGCATCCAATTGACACTTGACAACTATGCAAGTGTGAACAAGGTTTCAAAATCAGTGTACAAATAGCAAAGTTCAATCGGTAAGAATGTTGCTACATGTACATTATGGTGTACACTTTTGTTTACACATTGTCACATGACATTACCCTACTAGACAGTTTAAATTTCAAACAATTTTCCCATCCAATTGATATTTGACAACAATGCAAGTGTCAAACAACGTGTCAAAAATCAGTGTACAAATAGCAAAGTTCAATCGGTAAGAACCTTGCTACATGTACACTATGGTGTACAATTTAGTTTAAACATTACCACATGACATTACCCCTTTGGACAGTTTAAATTTCAAACAATTTTGCCATCCAATTGACACTTGACAACAATGCAAGTGTGAAACAAAGTGTTAAAATCAGTGTACAAATTGTAAAGTTCGATCGGTAGGAACCTTGCTACATGTACTCTATGGTGTACACTTTAGTTTACAGCTTGCCGCGTGACATTACCCTATTGGACAGTTTAAATACATAATAGCTTTCCAATCCAATTGACACTTGACAACAAAGCAAGTATAGAACAACGTGTCAAAAATCAGTGCACAAATAGCAAAGTTCAATTGGAAAGGACCTTGCTACATGTACACTATGGCGTACACTATAATTTACACTTTGTCACATGACATTACCCTGTTGGACAGTTTAAATTTCAAAGAGTTTTCCAATCCAATTGACACTTGACAAAAAGACAAGTGTCGAACATCGTGCTAAAATCAGTGTACAAATTGCAAAGTTCAATTGTTAAGAACCTTGCTACATGTACATTATGGTATACACTTTAGTTTACAGTTTTCCACGGGACATTACCCTGTTGAATAGTTTAAATTTCCAACATTTTTCTAATCCAATTGACAGTTGACAACAAAGCAAGTGTCGGACAACGTGTCAAATATCGGTGTACAAATAGCAAAATTCAATCGGAAAAGACCTTGCTACATGTACACTACGGCGTACACTTTAATTTAAATTTTGTCACGTGACATTATCCTGTTGGACATTTTAAATTTCAAACAGTTTTCCCATCTAATTGACAATTGACAACAATGCAAGTGTCAAACAATGTGTCAAAAGTCAGTGTAAAAATAGCAAAGTTCAATTAGTAAGAACGTTGCTACATGTACACTATGGTCTACACTTCAGTTTACACATTGCCACGTGACATTACCCTGTTGGACAGTTTAAATTTAAAACAATTTTCACATCAAATTGACACTTGACAACAATACATGTGTCTAACAATATGTCAAAAATCAGTGTACAAATAGCAAAGTTCAATCTGTAAGAACCTTACTACACGTACACTATGGTTTATACTTTAGTTTACACATTGCCACGTGACATTACCCTGTTGGACATTTTAAATTTCAAATATTTTTCACATCCAATTGACACTTGACAACCGTGCAAGTGTCAAATAATGTGTCGAAATTAGTGTACAAATAGCAAAGTTCAATCGGTAAGAATGTTGCTAAATGTACACTATGGTGTACACTTTAGTTTACACATTGTCACGTGACATTACCTTGTGGGACAGTTTAAATTTCAAACAATTTTCCCATACAATTGACACTTAATAATAATGAAAGTGTCAAACAACGTGTCAAATATCAGTGTACAAATAGCAAAGTTCAATCGGTAAGAACCTTGCTACATGTACACTATGGAGTACACTTTAGTTTAAACATTGCCACGTGACATTACCCTGTTGGACAGTTAAATTTAAAACAATTTTTCCATCCAATTGACACTTGACAACAATGTAAGTGTCAAACAACGCGCTAAAATCAGCGTACAAATTGCAAAGTTTAATCGGTAAGAACCTTGCTGCATGTACTCTATGGTGTACACTTTAGTTTAGAGTTCGCCACGTGACATTACCCTATTGGACAGTTTAAATTTCAAACTATTTTCCAATACAATTAACCGTTGACAATTAAGCAAGTGTCGAACAACGTGTCAAAAATCAGGGTCCAAATAGCAAAGCTCAATCGGAAAGGACCGTGTGACATGTACACTATGGCGTACACTTTAATTTACACTTTGCCGTGACATTACCCTATTGGACAATTTAAATTTCAAACAGTTTTGCAAGCCAATTGACGCTTGACAACAAACTGAGTGTTCGAACAACGTGTCAAAAATCAGTGTACAAATAGCAAAGTTCAATTGGAAAGGATGTTGCTACATGTACACTATGGCTTGCACTTTAATTTACACTTTGCCACGTGACATGATCCATTTGGATAGCTTAAATTTCAAATAGTTTTTCTATCCAATTCACACTTCACAATAATGCAAGTGTCAAACAACGTGTCGAAAATCAGTGTACAAATAGCAAAGTTCAATTAGTAAGGACCTTGCTACATGTACACTATGGTGTACACTTTAATTTACACTTTGCCATGTGACATTACCCTATTGGACAGTTTAAATTTCAAACAGTTTTCTCATCCAATTGACACTTGACAACAATGTAAGTGTCGAACAGCGTGTCAAAAATCAGTGTAAAAATAGCAAAGTTCAATCCGCAAGAACGTTGCTACATGTACACTATGGTGTACACTTTAGTTTACACATTGCCACGTGAATTTACCCCGTTGGATAGTTTAAATTTCAAATAGTTTTTGCATCCGATCGACACTTGACAACTACACTTTAATTTACACATTGTCACATGACATTATCCTGCTGGACAGTTTAAATTTCAAACAGTTTTTCCATCCAATTGACACTTGATAACAATGCAAGTGTCAAACAACGTGTCAAAAATTAGTGTACAAATAGCAAAGTTCAATCGGTAAGAACCTTGCTACATGTACACTATGGAGTACACTTTAGTTTAAACATTACCACGTGACATTACCTCGTTGGACAGTTTAAATTTCAAACAATTTTTCCATCCAATTGAAAGTTGACAACAATGCAAGTATCAAACAATGTGCTAAAGTCAGTGCACAAATTGCAAAGTTCAATCGCTAAGAACCTTGCTACACGTACTCTATGGCCAACACTTTAGTTTACACTTTGCCATGTGATATTACCCTGTTGGACAGCTGAAATTTCAAATAGTTCTGCTATCAAATTGACACTTGAAAACAATGCAAGCGTCGAACAGCGTGTCAAAAAATCAGTGTACAAATAGCAAAGTTCAATCGGTAAGAACCTTGCTACATGTACATTATGATGTATACTCTAGTTTACTCTTTGCCACGTGACATTACCTTGTCGGACAGTTTAAATTTCAAATAGTTTTCCCATCCAATTGACACTTAACAACAATGCTAGTGTCAAATAACGTGTCCAAAATCAGAGTACAAATAGCAAAGTTCAATTGGTAAGAACCTTACCACATGTACACTATGGTGTACACTTTAGTTTAAAATTTACCACGTGTCATTACCCTGTTGGATAGTTTAAATTTCAAACAGTTTTGCCATCCAATTGACACTTGACAATAGTGCAAGTGTCAAACAACATGTTAAAAATCAGTGTACAAGTAGCAAAGTTCAATAGGTAAAAACCATGCTGCATGTGCCCTATGGTGTACACATTAGTTAACACGTTGTCACGTCTCATTATCCTGTTGGACAATTTAAATTTCAAATAGTTTTCCCATCCAATTGACACTTGTCAACAATGCAAGTGTCAAATAACGTGTCAAAAATTAGTGTACAAATAGAAAGTTAAATCGGTAAGAACCTTGCTGCATGTACACTATGGTGTACACTTTAGTTTACAATTTACCACATGACATTACCCTGTAGGATAATTTAAAACAATTTTTCCATCCAAATAACAGTTGACAACAATGCAAGTATCATACAACGTTTCAAAAATCAATGTACAAATAGCAAAGTTCAATTGGTAAGAACCTTGCGACATATACACTATGGTGTAGACTTTAGTTTACACTTTACCACGAGTAATTAGCCTGATGGATAGTTCAATTTTCAAATAGTTTTCCCATCCAATTGTCTTTTGACAACAATGCAAATGTCAAACAATGTGTCTAAAATTAGCGTACAAATAGCAGAGTTCAATCGGTAAGAACCTTGCAACATGCACACTATGGTGTACACTTTAGTTTACATTTTGCCACGTGACACTACCCCACTGGACAGTTTAAATTTCAAACTATTCTCCCACCTAGTTGGCACTTGGCAACAATACAGGTGACAAAGAACATGTAAAATATATGTTTACAAGTAGCAAAGTTCAATTGGTAAGGTCCTTGCCACATGTATGCTATGGTGTATACTTCAGTTTACACTTCACCACGTGACATTGTCCTGTTGGAAAGTTTAAATTTCAAACGATTTTCCCATCCAATTGATGCTTGACAACAAATTAAGTATGAAACAATGTGTTAAAGTTCAGTGTACAAATAGCTAAATTCAATCGATAAGAACCTCTCTACATGTACACTATGGTGTACACTTTAGTTTACAGTTTGCCACGAGACATTACCCTGTTGGACAATTTAAATTTCAACCAGTTTTCCAATCCAATTGACACTTGACAACTATGCAAGTGTCAAACAATGTGTTAAATTCAGCGTACAAATAGCAAAGTTCAATCGGTAAGAACGCTGCTACATGTACACTATCGTGTACACTTTAATTTAGACACTGTCGCGTGACATTATCCTGCTGGACAATTTAAATTTCAAACAGCTTTTCCATCCAATTGACAATTGATAACAATGCAAGTGTCAAACAACGTGTCAAAAATTAGTGTACAAAGAGCAAAGTTCAATAGGTAAGAACCTTGCTACATGTAGACTATAGAGTACACTTTATTTTAAACATTGCCACGTGACATTACCTTGTTTGATAGTTTAAATTTCAAACAATTTTTCCATCCAATTGACACTTGACAACAATGCAAGTATCAAATAATGTGCTAAAGCCAGTGCACAAATTGCAAAGTTCAATCGCTAAAAACCTTGCTACATATACTCTATGGTGTACACTTTAGTTTATAGTTTGCCACGTGACATTACCATATTCGACCATTTAAATTTCAAGCTATTTTCCAATACAATTAGCCCTTGACAACAAAGCAAGTGTCAAAACAACGTGTCAAAAATCAGTGTACAGATAGCAAAGTTCAATCGGAATGAACCTTGCTACATGTACACTATGGCGTAGACTTTAGTTTACACTTTGTCATGAGACATTACCCTGTTGGATAGCTGAAATTTCAAATAGTTCATCTATCCAATTAACACTTGACAACAATGCAAGTGTCGAATAGCGTGTCAAAAAATCAGTGTACAAATAGCAAAGTTCAATCGGTAAGAACCTTGCTACATGTACAGGATGGTGTACACTTTAGTTTACTCTTTGCCACGTGACATTACCCTGTCGGACAGTTTAAATTTCAAATAGTTTTCCCATCCAATTGACACTTGACAACAATGCTAGTGTCAAATAACGTGTCCAAAATCAGAGTATAAATAGCAAAGTTCAATTGGTAAGAACCTTGCCACATGTACACTATGGTGTACACTTTAGTTTAAACTTTGCCACGTGTCATTACCCTGTTGGATAGTTTAAATTTCAAACAGTTTTTCCATCCAATTGACACTTGACAATAGTGCAAGTGTCAAATAACATGTCGAAAATCAGTGTACAAATAGCAAAGTTCAATAGGTAAAAACAATGCTGCAAGTGCCCTATGGTGTACACTTTAGTTAACACTTTGTCACGTGTCATTATCCCGTTGAACTGTTTAAATTTCAAATAGTTTTTCCATCCAATTGACACTTGTCAACAATACAAGTGTCAAACAACGTGCCAAAAATTAGTGTACAAATAGCAAATTTCAATCGGTAAAGACCTCGCAGCATGTACACTACGGTGTACACTTTAGTTTATAATTTACCACGTGACATTACCCTATTGGACAGCTTAAATTTCACTTAGTTTTACCATCAAACTGACACTTGATAACAGTACAAGTGTCAAACAACGTGTCAAAAATTAGTATACAACTATCAAAGTTCAATCGGTAAGGACCTTGCTACATGTACACTATCGTGTACACTTTAATTTACACTTTACCAAGTGACATTACCTTGTTGGACAGCTTAAATTTCAAATAGTTTTCCTGTCCAATTGACACTTGGCAACAGTGAGAGTGTGAAAAAACGTGTCAGAAATCAGTGTACAAATAGCAAAGTTCAATCGGTAAGACCCTTGCTACATGTACACTATGGTGTCAAACAATTTTTCCATCCAATTGATACTTGACAACAATATAAGTGTCAAACAATGTGTCTAAAATTAGTGTACAAATAGCAAAGTTCAATCGGTAAGAACTTTGTGACATGTGTGCTTTAATGTACACTTTAGTTTACACTTTGCCACGTGTCATTATCCTATTGGACAATTTAAATTTCAAGCAGTTTTCCCATTCAATTGACACTTGACAACAATGCAAGTGTCGAATAACATGTCAAAAATTAGTGAACAAATAGTAAAGTTAAATCGGTAAGCACCTTGCTACATGTACACTATGGTGTACACTTTAGTTTACAATTTGCCATGTGACATTACCCTGTAGGATAATTTCAAATAGTTTTTCCATCCAAATAACACTTGACAACAATGCAAGTGTCAAACAACGTGTCAGAAATCAGTGTACAAATAGTAAAGTTCAATTGGTAAGAACCTTGCGACATATACACTATGGTGTACACTTTAGTTTACACTTTGCCACGTGTCATTACCTTGATGGATAGTTTAATTTTCAAATAGTTTTCTCATCCAATTGACTTTTGACAACAATGCAAATGTCAAACAATGTGTCGAAAATTAGCGTACAAATAGTAGAGTTCAATCGGTAAGAACCTTGCAACATGTACACTACGGTGTACACTTTAGTTTACATTTTACCATGTGACACTACCTGATATGATCCAGGAGTCGAGCCCGACGAAGGCAAGTGCGAGACGAGACCCGTTGATAGTCGATGGTAGACCAATGATGCGATCAAGGGCAACTCAAGTGAAACAAGCAATGGGATTTCTCGTTCAAGAGACCATTGATGGAACCATGTTTGGGACTCAAAATGGAGCAACTTTCATGTTCGTGTCGAAGGTTGAATCAACTTGGATCAATTTGTTATCAAGAGACGAAACCGGAGGCTGAAAATAAGCCTGTGCGACCGCACAGCAAAAAACCATGCGGCCGCACAGTGGCATACCAAAACTTTAATTAGAATTTTTGTTGAACCATGCGACCGCATGGAAATACACCATGCGGCCGCACAGGCCAAAAAAATTGGCGAATTTTCCAATTTTGGCAATTTTTCATATTTTGTTAGATTTTGATTCTTTTCCATATTTTGGAGATTATGCTCGATTTTTGCACGATTTTTACCCAGTTTTTAGATTTAGTATAAATAAGAGTTTCCATTCAATTGTTAAAAATCTTTGACATTATTGATATTGAATTAAAAGTGAGACGTATTGTCTTCTCTTCATCGTTCTTCATTGAACGATTTCAAACTTATCAAGTGTTAACCTGTAGCGTTCAAACAACCGGATTTAATTCTTGGATTGTGTGATCAAGGGGCCTTTCAAGCGTCGTTCTTGTTGGGTTTTT
Source organism: Olea europaea var. sylvestris (assembly GCF_002742605.1). Classification (NCBI taxonomy): domain Eukaryota; kingdom Viridiplantae; phylum Streptophyta; class Magnoliopsida; order Lamiales; family Oleaceae; genus Olea; species Olea europaea. The sequence goes on along the minus strand of NW_019267263.1, from coordinate 32,797 downwards.
TGGTTTGACTTTCTTTTGGGTTAATCCTAAACTTTAGATTAATTTGGCTTTCTTGGGTTTGTCAATCTCGTTGTGGGTTTCGTAGTCAACATTGCTACGGGATTCGCATCACTACCCTACTGGATAGTTTAAATTTCAAACTATTCTCCCACCTAGTTGACACTTGACAATAATACAGGTGACAGACAACGTGTAAAAAATATGTTTACAACTAGCAAAGTTCAATCGGTAAGGTCCTTGCCACATGAATGCTGTGGTGTATACTTTAGGTTACACTTCACCACGTGACATCATCCTGTTGGACAGTTTAAATTTCAAACGATTTTCCCATCCAATTGACGCTTGACAACAATACAAGTATGAAACAACGTGTTTAAATTCAATGTACAAATAGTAAAATTCAATCGATAAGAACCTCTCTACATGTACACTATGGTGTACACTTTAGTTTACAGTTTGCCACGAGACATTACCCTGTTGGACAATTTAAATTTCAACCAGTTTTCCAATCCAATTGACACTTGACAACAAAGCAAGTGTCGGACAACGTCTCAAAAATCAGTGTACAAATAGCAAAGTTCAATCGGAAAGGATCTTGCTACATGTACACTATGGCGTACACTTTAATTTACACTTTCCCACGTGACATTATCCAGTTGGATAGTTTAAATTTCAAATAGTTTTTCCATCCAATTAACACTTGACAACAATGCAAGTGTCAAGCAACACGTCGAAAATCAGTGTACAAATAGCAAAGTTCAATAGGTAAAAACCATGCTGCATGTGCCCTATGGTGTACACTTTAGTTAACACTTTGTCACGTGTCATTATCCTATTGGATAGTTTAAATTTCAAATAGTTTTTCCATCCAATTGACACTTGTCAACAATGCAAGTGTCAAACAACGTACCAAAAATTAGTGTATAAATAGCAAAATTCAATCAGTAAGGACCTCGCAACATGTACACTATGGTGTACACTTTAGTTTACAGTTTGCCACGTGACATTACCCTATTGGACAGTTTAAATTTCAAGCTATTTTCCAATACAATTAACCCTTGACAACAAAGCAAGTGTCAAACAACATGTCAAAATTCAGTGTACAAATAGCAAAGTTCAATCGAAAAGGACCTTGCTACATGTACACTATGGTGTACACTTTAGTTTACACTTTTCTATGTGACATTACCCTGTTGGACAGTTGAAACTTCAAACAGTTCTGCTATCCAATTAACACTTGACAACAATGCAAGTGCGTGTCAAAAAATCAGTGTACAAATAGCAAAGTTCAATCGGTAAGAACCTTGCTACATGTACACTATGGTGTACACTTTAGTTTACTCTTTGCCACGTGACATTATCCTGTTGGATAGTTTAAATTTCAAATAGTTTTCCCATCCAATCGACACTGGACAACAATGCTAGTGTCAAATAACATGTCCAAAATCAGAGTACAAATAGCAGAGTTCAATTGGTAAGAACCTTGCCACTTATACACTATGGTGTACACTTTAGTTTAAATGTTGCCACGTGTCATTACCCTGTTGGACAGTTTAAATTTCAAACAGTTTTACCATCCAACTGACACTTGACAACAGTGCAAGTGTCAAACAAGATGTCGAAAATTAGTGCACAAATAGCAAAGTTCAATAGGTAAAAACCATGCTGCATGTGCCCTATGGTGTACACTTTAGTTAACACTTTGTCACGTGTCATTATCCTGTTGGACAGTTTAAATTTCAAATAGTTTTCACATCCAATTGACACTTGTCAACAATGCAAGCGTCAAACAACGTGCCAAAAATTAGTGTACAAATAGCAAAATTCAATCGGTAAGAACCTCGCAACATGTACACTATGGTGTACACTTTAGTTTATAATTTGCCACATGACATTACCATGTTGGACAGCTTAGATTTCAATCAGTTTTGCCATCGAACTGACACTTGATAATAGTGCAAGTGTTAAACAACGTGTCAAAAATTTGTGTACCACTAGCAAAGTTCAATCGGTAAGGACCTTACTACATGTACACTATTGTGTACACTTTAATTTGCACTTTGCCACGTCACATTACCTTGTTGGACAGCTTAAATTTCAAACAGTTTTTAGTGAGAGTGTGAAACAGCGTGTCAGAAATCAGTGTACAAATAGCAAAGTTCAATCGGTAAGATCCTTGCTACATGTACACTATGGTGTACACACTTTAATTTACACTTTACCACGTGACACTACCCTGTTGGACAGTATAAATTTCAAATAGTTTTCCCATCCAATTGATACTTGACAATAATATAAGTGTCAAATAACGTGTCTAAAATTAGTGTACAAATAGCAAAGTTCAATCGGTAAGAACTTTGCGACATGTACGCTTTAATGTACACTTTAGTTTACACTTTGCCACGTGTCATTATCCTATTGGACAATTTAAATTTCAAGCAGTTTTCCCATTGAATTGACACTTGACAACAATGCAAGTGTCAAATAACATGTCAAAAATTAGTGTACAAATAGTAAAGTTAAATCGGTAAGAACCTTACTTCATGTACACTATGTTGTACACTTTAGTTTACAATTTTCCATGTGACATTACCCTGTAGGATAATTTCAAACAGTTTTTCATTCCAAATAACACTTGACAACAATGCAAGTGTCAAACAACGTGTCAAAAATCAGTGTACAAATAGCAAAGTTCAATTGGTAAGAACATTGCGACATATACACTATGGTGTACACTTTAGTTTACACTTTACCACGTGTCATTACCCTGATGGATAGTTTAATTTTCAAGTAGTTTTCCCATCCAATTGACTTTTGACACCAATGCAAATGCCAAACAATGTGTCAAAGATCAGCGTACAAATATCAGAGTTCAATCGGTAAGAACCTTGCAACATGTACACTACGGTGTACACTTTAGTTTACATTTTGCCACGTGACACTACCCCGCTGGACAGTTTAAATTTCAAACTATTCTCCCACCTAGTTGACACTTGACAACAATACAGGTGACAAACAACGTGTAAAAAATATGTTTACAACTAGCAAAGTTCAATCCATAAGGTCCTTGCCACATGTATGCTATGGTGTATACTTCAGTTTACACTTCACCACGTGACATTATCCTGTTGGACAGTTTTAATTTCAAACGATTTTCCCGTCCAATTGACGCTTGACAACAATGCAAGTATGAAACAATGTGTTAAAATTCAGTGTACAAATAGCAAAATTCAATCGATAAGACCTCTTTACCTGTACAATATGGTGTACACTTTAGTTTGCAGTTTGCCACGGGACATTACCCTGTTGGACAATTTAAATTTCAACCAGTTTTCCAATCTAATTGACACTTGACAACAAAGCAAGTGTCGAACAACGTGTCAAAAATCAGTGAACAAATAGTAAAGTTCAATCGAAAAGGACCTTACTGCATGTACACTAAGGCGTACACTTTAATTTAAACTTTGCCATGTGACATTATCCTGTTGGACATTTTAAATTTCAAATAGTTTTTCCATCCAATTGACACTTGAAAACATTGTAAGTGTCAAACAACATGTCGACCATTAGCGTACAAATAGCAAAGTTCATTTAGTAAGGACCTTGCTACATGTACACTATGGTGTACACTATAGTTTACACTTTGCCACGTAACATTACCCTGTTGGAGAGTTTAAATTTCAAACAATTTTCCCATCCAATTGACACTTGACAATAATGCAAGTGCTAAAAATTAGTGTAGAACTAGCAAAGTTCAATCGGTAAGAATGTTGCTAAATGTACACTATGGTGTACACTTTAGACTACACATTGCCACATTACATTACCCTCCTAGACAGTTTAAAATTCAAACAATTTTCGCATCCAATTAACAATTGACAACTATGCAAGTGTCGAACATGGTTACAAAATCAGTGTACAAATAGCAAAGTTCAATCGGTAAGAATGTTGCTGCATTTACACTAGGGTCTACACTTTTGTTTACACATTGTCACATGACATTACCCTGCTGGATAGTTTAAATTTCAAATAATTTTCCCATCCAATTGATATTTGACAACAATGCAAGTGTCAAACAACGTGTCAAAAATCAGTGTACAAATAGCAAAGTTCAATCGGTAAGAACCTTGCTACATGTATACTATGGCGTATAATTTAATTTAAATATTGCCACGTGACATTACCCTGTTCGACAACTTAAATTTCAGACAAATTTTCCCTCTAATTGACATTTGACAACAATGCAAGTGTGAAACAACGTGTTAAAATCAATGTACAAATTGTAAAGTTCGATCGGTAGGAACCTTGCTACATGTACTCTATGGTGTGCACTTTAGTTTACAGCTTGTCACGTGACATTACCCTATTGGACAGTTTAAATATCTAACAATTTTCCAATCCAATTGACACTTGACAACAAAGCAAGTGTAGAACAACGTGTCAAAAATCAGTGTACAAATAGAAAAGTTCAATTGGAAAGGACCTTGCTACATGTACACTATGGCGTACACTATAATTTACACTTTCCCACGTGAGATTATCCTGTTGGACATTTTAAATTTCAAACAGTTTTCCCATCCAATTGACAATTGACAATAATGCAAGTGTCAAACAACGTGTCAAAAATCAGTGAAAAAATAGCAAAGTTCAATCGGCAAGAACGTTACTAAATGTACACTATGGTGTGCACTTTAGTTTACACATTGTCACGTGACATTACCCTGCTGGATAGTTTAAATTTCAAACAGTTTTCACATCCAATTGACACTTGACAACCATACAAGTGTCAAATAATGTGTCAAAAATCAGTGTACAAATAGCAAAGTTCAATCGGTAAGAACATTGCTAAATGTACACTATGGTGTACATTTTAGTTTACACATTGTCATGTGACATTACCATACTGGACAGTTTAAATTTCAAACTGTTTTCCCATCCAATTGACACTTGACAAAAATGCAAGTGTCAAACAACGTGTCCAAAATCTATCTACAAATAGCAAAGTTCAATCGGTAAGAACCTTGCTACATGTACACTATGAAGTACACTTTAGCTTAAACATTGCCACATGACATTACCCTATTGGACAGTTTAAATTTAAAACAATTTTTCCATCCAATTGACACTTGACAACAATGTATGTGTCGAACAACGTGCTCAAATCAATGTACAAATTGCAAAGTTCAATCAGTAAGAATCTTGCTACATGTAATCTATGGTGTACACTTTAGTTTAGAGTTCGCCACGTGACATTACCATATTGGACAGTTTAAATTTCAAACTATTTTCCAACATAATAAACCGTTGACAACAAAGCAAGCATCGAACAATGTGTCAAAAATCAGGGTACAAATAGCAAAGTTCAATCGGAAAGGACCTTGTGACATTACCCTATTGCGTACACTTTAATTTTCACTTTTCCACGTGACATTACCCTATTGGACAGTTTAAATTTCAAACAATTTTCCAATCCAATTGAAACTTGACAACAAACTAAGTGTCGAAGAACGTGTTAAAAATCAGTGTACAAATAGTAAAGTTCAATTGGAAAGGACCTTGCGATATGTACACTAAGGTGTACACTTTAATTTACACTTTCCCATGTGACATTATCGAGTTGGATAGTTTAAATTTCAAATAGTTTTTCCATCCAATTGACACTCGACAACAATGCAAGTGTCAAACAACATGTCAAAAATCAGTGTACAAATAGCAAAGTTCAATCAATAAGGATCTTGCTATATGTACATTATGGTGTACACTTTAATTTACACGTTGCCACGTGACATTACCCTATTAGACAGTTTAAATTTCAAACAGCTTTCCCATCCAATTGACACCTGACAACAATGCAAGTGTCAAACAACGTGTCAAAAGTTAGTGTAAAAATAGCAAAGTTCAATCGGTAGGAACGTTGCTACATGTACACTATGGTGTACACTTTAGTTTACACATTGCCACGTGACATTGTCCTGTTGGACAGTTTAAATTTCAAATAGTTTTCGCATCCAATTAACACTTGACAACTATGCAAGTGTCAAACAACATGTCAAATTCAGTGTACAAATAGCAAAGTTCAATCAGTAAGAACGTTGCTACATGTACACTATCGTGTACACTTTAATTTATACATTGTCACGTGACATTATGCTGCTGGACAGTTTTAATTTCAAACAGTTTTCCCATCCAATTGACACTTGAAAACAATGCAAGTGTCAAACAACGTGTCAAAAATCAGTATACAAATAGCAAAGTTCAATCGGTAAGAACCTCGCTACTTGTACACGATGGAGTACATTTTAGTTTAAGCATTGCCACATGACATTACCTTGTTGGACAGTTTAAATTTCAAACAATTTTTCCATCCAATTGACACTTGATAACAATGCAAGTATCAAACAACGAGCTAAAGTCAGTTCACAAATTACAAAGTTCAATCGCTAAGAACCTTGTTACATGTACTCTATGGTGTACACTTTAGTTTACAGTTTGTCGCACGACATTACCATATTGGATAGTTTAGATTTCAAACAGTTTTCCAATACAATTAACCCTTGACAACAAAGCAAGGGTCAAACAACGTGTCAAAAATCAGTGTGCAAGTAGCAAATTCAATCTAAAAGGACTTTGCTACATGTACTCTATGGCGTACACTTTAATTTACACTTTACCTCGTGACATTACCCTGTTGGACAGTTTAAATTTCAAACGGTTTTCCAATCTAATTGACACTTGACGACAAAGCAAGTGTCGAACAACGTGTTAAAAATTAGTGTACAAGTCACAAAGTTCAATCAGAAAGGACCTTGCTACATGTACACTATGGCGTACACTTTAATTTACACTTTGCACGTGACATTATCCTGTTGGATAGTTTAAATTTCAAATAGTTTTCCCATCCAATTGACACTTGATAACAATGCAAGTGTTAAACAACGTGTCAAAAATCAGTGTATAAATAGCAAAGTTCAATCGATAAGGACCCTGCTACATGCACAATATGGTGTACACTTTAATTTACACTTTGCCATGTGACATTACCCTGCTGGACAGTTTAAATTTCTAACAATTTTCCTATCCAATTGATACTTGACAACAATGCAAGTGTAGAACAACGTGTCAAAAATCAGTGTGCAAATAGCAAAGTTCAATCGGTAAAAACCTTGCTACATGTACACTATGGAGTACAATTTAGTTTACACTTTGCAACGTGACTTTACCCTATTGGATAGTTTAAATTTCAAACAATTTTCCTATCCAATTGACACTGTACAATAATGCAAGTGTCTAACAACGTGTCAAAAATCAGTTTACGAATAGTAAAATTCAATCGGAAAAAAACCTTGCTACATGTACACTATGGAGTACACTTTAGTTTAAACATTGCCACATCACATTACCCAGTTAGACAGTTTAAATTTCAAAGAAATTTCTAATCCAATTGACACAGTTGACAACAATGCAAGTGTCAAACAATGTGCTAAAATCAGTGTACAAATTGCAAAGTTCAATCGGTAAGAACCTTGCTAAATTTACTCTATGGTGTACACTTTTGTTTACAGTTTGCCACGTGACATTTCCCTATTGGGCAGTTTAAATTTCAAATAGTTTTCCAATACAATTAACCCTTGACAACAAAGCAAGTGCCAAACAAAGTGTCAAAAATCAGTGAACAAATAGCAAAGTTCAATTGCTAAGAACGTTACTTCATGCACACTATGGTGTACACTTTAGTTTACACACTGCCACGTGACATTACCTTGTAGGACAGTTTAAATTTTAAATAGTTTTTCCATCCTATTGACACTTGACATCAATGCAAGTGTCAAACAACGTGTTAAAATCAGTGTAGAAATTGCGAAGTTCAATCGGTAAGAACATTGCTACATGTACACTAAGGTTTACACTTTAGTTTACACTTTGCCACTTGACATTACCCTATTGGACAGTTTAAACTTCAAATAGTTTTCCAATCCATTTGACACTTGACAACAAAGCATGTACCAAACAACTTATCAAAAATTAGTGTACAAATAGCAAAGTTCAATCGGTAAGGACCTTGCTACATGTCCTGCTACATGTAGACTATGGGGTACACTTTAATTTACACTTCGCCACATGAAATTACTCTGTTGGACAGTTTAAATTTCAAACAGTTTTCCAATCCAACTAACACTTGACAACAATACAAGTGTCAAACAACGTGTCGAAAATCAGTGTACAAATCGCAAAGTTTAATCAGTAAATTTCAAATAGTTTTTCCATCCAATTGACACTTGACAACAATGTAAGTGTCAAACATCGTATCAAAAATCAGTGTACAAATAGCAAAGTTAAATCAGTAAGAACCTTGCTACGTGTATACTATGGTGTACACTTTAGTTTACACTTTACCACGTTACAATGCCCCGTTGGACAATTTAAATTTCAAACAGTTTTCCCATCCAATTTGCACTTGACAACAATGCAAGTGCTAAACAACGTGTCAAAAATCAGTGTACAAATAGCCAAGTTGAATCAGTAAGAACCTTACGACATTTACAATATGGTGTACAATTTAATTTATACTTTTCCATGTGACATTACACAGTTTAAATTTCAAACAGTTTTCGCATCCAATTTACACTTGACAACAATGCAAGTGCCAGACAACATGTCAAAAATTAGTGTATAGATAACAAAGTTAAATCGATAAGAACCTTACCACATGTATAATATGGTGTACACTTTAATTTACACTTTTTCACGTGACATTACACTGTTGGACAATTTAAATTTCTAACAGTTTTCCCATCCAATTGACGCTTGACAACAATGCAAGTGTCAAACGTGTCAAAAATCAGCGTACAAATAGCAAAGTTAAGTCGGTAAGAACCTTGCTACGTGTAGACTATGGGGTATACTTTAATTTACAATTTACCACATGACATTACTCTATTGGACAGTTTAAATTTCAAATAGTTTTCCCATCCAACTAACACTTGACAACAATGCGAGTATTAAACAACGTTCGAAAATTAGTGTACAAATAGCAAAGTTTAATCAGTAAAGAACATGCTACATGTACACTATGGTATACACTTTAGTTTGCACTTTGCCACGTGACATTACACTGTTGGACAGTTTAGATTTCGAACAGTTTTTCCATCCAATTAACACTCGACAACAATGCAAGTGTCAAACAACGTGTCAAAAATTAATGTACAAATGGCAAAGTTAAATCAATAAGAACCTTGCTACGTGTATACTATGGTGTACACTTTAGTGTACACTTTTCCATGTTACAATGCCCCGTTGGATAGTTTAAATTTAAAACAATTTTCCCAGCCAATTTACACTTGACAACAATGCAAGTACCAAACAACGTGTCAAAAATCAGTGTACAAATAGCCAAGTTAAATCGGTAAGAACCTTATGACATGTACAATATGGTGTACACTTTAATTTATACTTTTCCATGTGACATTACACAGTTTAAATTTCAAACAGTTTTCGCATCCAATTTATACTTGACAACAATGTAAGTGCCAGACAACGTGTCAAAAATTAGTGTACAGATAACAAAGTTAAATCGGTAAGAACCTTACCACATGTATAATATGGTGTACACATTAATTTACACTTTTTCACGTGACATTACACTGTTGGACAATTTAAATTTCTAACAGTTTTCCCATCCAATTGACGCTTGACAACAATGCAAGTGTCAAACGTGTCAAAAATCAGTGTACAAATAGCAAAGTTAAGTCGGTGAGAATCTTGCTACGTGTAGACTATGGGGTATACTTTAATTTACAATTTACCACATGACATTACTCTGTTGGACAGTTTAAATTTCAAACAGTTTTCCCATCCAATTAACACTTGACAACAATGCAAGTATTAAACAACGTTCAAAAATTAGTGTACAAATAGCAAAGTTTAATCGGTAAAGAACATGCTACATGTACACTATGGTATACACTTTAGTTTGCACTTTGCCACGTGATATTACGCTGTTGGACAGTTTAGATTTCGAACAGTTTTTCCATCCAATTGACACTCGACAACAATGCAAGTGTCAAACAACGTGTCAAAAATTAATGTACAAATGGCAAAGTTAAATCAATAAGAACCTTGCTACGTGTATACTATGGTGTACACTTTAGTGTACACTTTTCCACGTTACAATGCCCCGTTGGACAGTTTAAATTTAAAACAGTTTTCCCAGCCAATTTGCACTTGACAACAATGCAAGTATCAAACAACGTGTCAAAAATCAGTGTACAAATAGCCAAGTTAAATCGGTAAGAACCTTACGACATGTACAATATGGTGTACACTTTAATTTACACTTTTTCATGTGACATTACACAGTTTATATTTCAAACAGTTTCCCATCCAATTTACACTTGACAACAATGCAAGTGTCAAACAACGTGTCAAAAATCAGCGTACAAATAACAAAATTAAATCGTTAAGAACCTTATGACATGTATAATATGGTGTATACTTTAATTTACACTTTTTCACGTGACATTACTTGTCAGACAGTTTAAATTTCAAACAGTTTTCCCATCCAATTAACGCTTGACAACAATACAAGTGTCAAGCAACGTGTCAAAAATGAGCATACAATTAGCAAAGTTAAATCGGTAAGAACCTTGCTACGTGTAGACTATAGGGTATACTTTAATTTACAATTTCTACGTGACATTAGTTTGTTGGGTAATTTAAATTTCAAACAGTTTTCCAATCCAATTAACACTTGACAATAATGCAAGTGTCAAACAACGTTTCAAAAATCAGCGTACAAATAGTAAAGTTTAATCGGTAAAGAAAATGCTACATGTACACTATGGTGTTCACTTTAGTTTACACTTTTCCACGTTACATTATATTGTTGGACAGTTTAGATTTCAAACAGGTTTTCCATCCAATTGACACCCGACAACAATGCAAGTGTCAAACAACATGTCAAAAATCAGTGTACAAATAGCAAAGTTAAATCAATAAGAACCTTGCTACGTGTATATTATGGTGTACACTTTAGTTTACACTTTGCCATGTTACAATGCCCCATTGGACAGTTTAAATTTCAAACAGTTTTTCTAGCCAATTTACAGTTGACAACAATGCAAGTGCCAAACAACGTGTCAAAAATCAGTGTACAAATAGCCAAGTTAAATCGGTAAGAACCTCAGAACATGTACACTATGGTGTACACTTTAGTTTACACTTTGTCGTGTGACATTACACTGCTAGACAGTTTAAATTTCAAACAATTTTTCCATCCAATTGGCGCTTGACAATATGCAAGTGTCAAACAACGTGTCAAAAATCAGCGTACAGATAGCAAAGTTCAATCTGTAAGAACCTTGCTACGTGTATACTATGGTGTATACTTTAGTTTACACTTTGCCTCATGACATTACACTGTTGGATAGTTTAAATTTCAAACAGTTTTCCCATCCAATCAACCCTTGACAACAATGCAAGTGTCAAACAATGTGTCAAAAATTAGTGTACAAATAGCAAAGTTCAATCGGCAAGAACCTCGCTACAAGTGCACTATAGTGTGCACTTCAGTTTACACTTTGCCTTGTGACATTACCCCTTTGAACTATTTAAATTTCAAACAGTTTTTCCATCCAATTGACACTTGACAACGATGCAAGTGTCAAAAAATGGGTCAAAAATTAGTATACAAATAGCGAAGTTCAATCGGTAAGAACCTTGCTACATTTACACACTTTGCCACGTGATATTACCCTATTTGACAGATTAAATTTCAGATAATTTTTCCATCCAATTAACACTTGACGATAATGCAAGTGTCAAACTTGACAAAAATCAGTGTACAAATGGTAAAGTTCAATCTGTAATAATCATGCGACATGTACACTATGGTGTACACTTTAGTTTGCACTTTGCCACGTGACATTACCCTATTGGATAGTTTAAATTTCAAACAATTTTCCAATCCAATTGACACTTGACAACAATGTAAGAGTCAAAACACGCGTCAAAAATCAGTGTACAAATTACCAAGTTCAATCGTTAAGAATCTTGTGACATGTACACTCTAGTTTACACTTTGCCACGTGTCATTACCCTGTTGGACAGTTTAAATTTCAAACAGTTTTCCCATCCAATTGGCGCTTGACAGAAGTGCAAGTGTCAAACAACTTGTCAAAAATTAGTGTACAAATAGCGAAGTTCAATCAGTAAGGAGCTTGCTACATGTTCGCTACGGTGCACACTTTAGTTTAAACTTTGCCACGTGACATTATCATGTTGGACAGTTTAAATTTTGAACAGTTTTCCCATCCACTTAACACTTGATAATAATACAAGTGCCAAACAACGTGTCAAAAATCAGTGTACAAATAGCAAAGTTCAATCGGTTAGAACCTTACGACATGTACACTTTGGTTTAAACTTTGCCACGTGTCATTATCTTGTTGGACAGTTTTAATTTCAAATAGTTTTCCATCCAATTGACACTTTACAACAATGCAAGAGTCAAACAACATGCCAAAAATTAGTGTACAAATAGCAATGTTCAATTGGTAAGGACCTTGCCACATGTATGCTATGGTGTATACTTTAGTTTACGCTTTGCCATGTAACATTACCCTGCTGGATAGTTTAAATTTCAAATAGTTTTCCAATCCAATTGACACTTGAAAACCATGATAATATCAAACAACGTGTCAAAATTCAGTGTGCAAATAGCGAAGTTCAATCGGCAAGAACCTTGCTACAAGAGCACTATGGTGTGCACTTTAGTTTAAACTTTGTCACGTGACATTACCTCATTAGACAGTCTAAATTTCAAACAGTTTTCCCATCCAATTGACACTTGACAACAATGAAAGTGTCAAACAACGTGTAAAAAATCAGTGTACAAATAACAAAGTTCAATCGATAAGAACCTTGCTACATGTCCACACTTTGCTACGTGATATTACCCTGTTGGACAGATTAAATTTCAAACAATTTTCGCATCCAATTGACACTTGACAATAATGCAAGTGTGAAACGTGTCAAAAATCAGAGTATAAATAGCAAAGTTCAATCGGTAAGAACCTTGTCACATGTACACTATGATGTACACTTTAGTTTACACTTTGCCACATGACATTACCCGATTGGCCAGTTTAAATTTTAGACATTTTTCCCATCCAATTGACACCTGAAAACAATGCAAGTGTCAAATAACGTTTCAAAATCAGTGTACAAATAGAAAATATCAATTGGTAAGGTCCTTGCTACATGTACACTATGGTGTACACTTTAGTTTACACTTCGCCACATGACATTACATTTTGGACAGTTTAAATTTCAAATAGTTTTCCCATCAAATTGACTTTTGACAACAATGCAAGTGTCAAGCAACGTGTCAAAAATCAATGTACAAATTACAAAGTTCAATCGGTAAGGACCTTGCTACATGTACACTATGGTGTACACTTTAGTTTACACTTTACCACGTGACGTTACATTTTGGACAGTTTAAATTTCAAATAGGTTTCCCATCCAATTGACTTTTGATAACAATGGAAGTTTCTAACAACGTGTCAAAAATCAGAGTACAAATAGCAAAGCTCAATTGGTAGGGTCCTCGCTATATGTACACTATGGTGTATACTTTAGTTTACACTTTACCTCGTGACATTACCCTGTTGGATAGTTTAAATTTCAAACAGTTTTCCCATCCAATTGAAACTTGACAACAATGTAAATTTCAAATAGCGTGTCAAAAATCAGCGTACAAATAGCAATGTTCAATCGGTAGTGACCTTGCTATATGTACACAATGGTGTACACTTTAGTTAACACTTAGCCACGTGACCTTACCATATTGGACAGTTCAAATTTCAAATAGTTTTTCCATCCAATTGACACTTGACATCAATGAAAGTGTCAAACAACGTGTCGAAAATCTGTGTACAAATAGCAAAGTTCAATCGATAAGCACCTTGCTGCTTGTACACTATGTTGTACACTTTAATTTAGACTTTCCCACGTGATATTACCAAGTTAGATAGTTTAAATTTTAAACAGTTTTCCCATCCAATTGAGGCTTGACAAAAATGTAAGTATCAACAACGTGTCAAAAAACAGTTTACAAATAGCAATGTTCAATCGGAAAGAACCTTTCTACATGTACGCTATGGTGTATACTTTAGTTTACACTTTACCATGTGACATTACCGTGCTGGATAGTTTAAATTTCAAACAGTTTTCCCATCCAATTGACACTTGATAACAATGCAAATATCAAACAACATGTCAAAAATCAGTGTACAAATAACAAAGTTCAATAGACAATAAACTCGCTACACGTACATTGTGGTGTATACTTTAAAAGTTCAATTGATAAGGTCCTTGCTACATGTACACTATGGTGTACACTTTTGTTTACACTTTGCCACATGACATTACCCTGTTGGACAGTTTAAATTGTAAACAGTTTACCAATCCAATTGGCACTTGACAACAATGCACGTGTCAAAAATCAGTGTACAAATGGCAAAGTTCAATCGGTAAGAACGTTGCTTCAAGTACACTATGGTGTCCGCTTTAGTTTACACGTTGCCACGTGACATTACCCTATTGGACAGTTTAAATTTCAAACACTTTTCCCATCCAATTGACACTTGACAACAATGGAAGTGTCAAACAACGTGTCAAAAATCAGTGCACAAATAGCAAATTTCAATGGATAAAGACCATGCGACATGTACACTATGGTGTACACTTTAGTTTACACTTTGCCACGTGACATTACCCCGTTGGTCAGTTTAAATTTCAAATAGTTTTCCTATCCAATTGACACTTGACAACAATGCAAGTGTCAAACAAGGTGTCAAAAATTATTGTACAAATAGCAAAGTTCAATCGGTAAGAACCTGGCGATATGTACACTAAGATGTACACATTAGTTCACACATTGACACGTGACATTACCCTGCTGGACAGTTTGAATTTCAAACAGTTTTTCCATCCAATTAACACTTGACAACAATGCAAGTGTCAAACAACGTGTCAAAAAATCAGTGTAGAAATCGCAAAATTCAATCGGTTTGAAACTTGCTTTATGTACACTTTGGTGTCCACTTCAGTTTACACTTTGTCAAGTGACATTATCCTGTTGGACGGTTTACTTTTCAAATAGTATTCCCATCAAATTTACACTTGACAACAATGCAAGTGTCAAACAATGTGTCAAAAATCAGTGCACAAATAGCAAATTTCAATGGATAAGGACCATGCGACATGTACACTATGTTGTACACTTTAGTTTACACTTTGCCACATGACATTACCCCATTGGTCAGTTTAAATTTCAAATAGTTTTCCTCTCCAATTGACACTTGACAAGAATGCAAGTGTCAAACAACATGCAAAAAATTAGTGTACAAATAGCAAAGTTCAATCGGTAAGAACCTGGCGACATGTACACTATGGTGTACACTTTAGTTTACATATTGCCACGTAACAATATCCTGTTGAACAGTTTAAATTTTAAATAGTTTTTCCATCCAATTAACACTTGACAACAATACAAGTGTCAAACAATGAGTAAAAAATCAGTGCACAAATAGCAAAGTGCAATCGGTAGGAACCTTGCTACATGTACACTATGGTGTATACACTTCAGTTTACACTTTGCCACGTGACACTCCTCTGTTGGACAGTTTAAATTTCAAAGAGTTTTTCCATCCAATTGACACTTGACAACTATGCAAGTGTCAAACAACGTGTCAAAAATGTGTTTACAAATAGCAAAGTTCAGTTGATAAGGACCTTGCTACATCTACACTATGGTGTACACTTTAGTTTACACTTTTCCACGTGACATTTTCTTGTTGGACAGTTTAAATTTCTTACGGTTTTTCCATCCAATTGACACTCGACAACAATGCAAGTGTCAAGAAACGTGTGAAAAAGTAGTGTACGAATAGTAAAGTTGAATCGGTAAGAAACCTTGCTACATATACACTATGGTGTACACTTTAGTTTACACTTTGCTACGCGACATTTCCCTGCAGGACAGTTTAAATTTCAAACAGTTTTCTCATCCAATTGACACTCGACAACAATGTAAGTGTCAAGCAACAGGTCAAAAATCAGTGTACAAATAGCGAAGTTCAATTGAATAGAACCTTACGATATGTACACCATGGTGTACACTTTAGTTTACACTTTGCCACGTGACATTACCCTGTTTGATAGTTCAAATTCCTAACAGTTTTTCGATCTAGTTGACACTCAACAATAATGCAAGTGTCAAATAACGTGTCTAAAATCAGTATAGAAATCGCAAAGTTCAGTCGGTTAGAAACTTGCTTTATGTACACTATGGTGTCTACTTTAGTTTACACTTTGCCAAGTGACATTATCCTGCTGGGCAGTTTACATTTCAAACAGTATTCCCATCAAATTGACACTTGACAATAATGCAAGTGTCAAACAACGTGTCAAAAATCAGTGCATAAATAGAAAAGTTTAATGGATAAGGACCATGCGACATGTACACTATGGTGTACACTTTAGTTTACACTTTGCCATGTGACATTACCCCATTGGTCAGTTTAAATTTTAAATAGTTTTCCTGTCCAATTGACACTTGACAACAATGTAAGTGTCAAACAACATGTGCAAAATTAGTGTCCAAATAGCAAAGTTCAATCGGTAAGAACCTGGCGACATGTACACTATGGTGTACACTTTAGTTTACACACTGCCACGTGACAATATCCTGTTGGACAGTTTAAATTTCAAATACTTTTCCCATCCAATTAACACTTGACAACAATACAAGTGTCAAACAATGAGTAAAAAATAAGTGCACAAATAGCAAAGTGCACTCGGTAGGAACCTTGCTACATGTACACTATGGTGTATACACTTCAGTTTATACTTTGCCTCGTGACACTCCCCTACCGGACAATTTAAATTTTAAATAGTTTTTCCATCCAATTGACACTAGACAACTATGCAAGAGTTAAACAACGTGTCAAAAATGTGTTTAAAAATAGCAAAGTTCAATCAATAAGGACCATGCTACATGTACACTATGGTGTACACTATAGTTTACACTTTTCCATATGACATTTTCCTGTTGGATAGTTTAAATTTCTAAAAGTTTTCCCTTCCAATTGACAATCGACAACAATGTAAGTATCAAACAACGTGTCAAAAATCAGTGTACAAATAGCAAAGTTCAATTGAATAGAACCTCGCGATATGTACACCATGGTGTACACTTTAGTTTACACTTTACCACGTGACATTACCCTATTTGATAGTTCAAATTTCTAATAGTTTTTTGATCCAGTTGACACTTAACAACAATGCAAGTGTCAAACAACGTGTCTAAAATTGGTATAGAAATCACAAAGTTCAGTCGGTTAGAAACTTGCTTTATGTACACTATGGTGTCTACTTTAGTTTACACTTTGCCAAGTGACAATATCCTGTTGGACAGTTTACATTTCAAACAGTATTCCCATCAAATTGACACTTGACAACAATGCAAGTGTCAAACAACATGTCAAAAATCAGTGCATAAATATAAAAGTTTAATGGATAAGGACCATGCGACATGTACACTATGGTGTACACTTTAGTTTACACTTTGCCACGTGACATTACCCCATTGGTCAGTTTAAATTTCAAATAGTTTTCCTGTCCAATTGACACTTGACAACAATGCAAGTGTCAAACAACGTGTGAAAAATTAGTTTACAAATAGCAAAGTTCAATCGATAAGAACCTGGCGACATGTACACTATGGTGTACACTTTAGTTTACACACTGCCACGTGACAATATCCTGTTGGACAGTTTAAATTTCAAATACTTTTCCCATCCAATTAACACTTGACAACAATACAAGTGTCAAACAACGAGTAAAAAATAAGTTCACAAATAGCAAAGTGCACTCGGTAGGAACCTTGCTACATGTACACTATGGTGTATACACTTCAGTTTATACTTTGCCACGTGACACTCCCCTACCGTACAATTTAAATTTCAAATAGTTTTTCCATCCAATTGATACTAGACAACTATGCAAGAGTCAAACAACATGTCAAAAATGTGTTTACAAATAGTAAAGTTCAATCGATAAGGACCATGCTATATGTACACTGTGGTGTACACTATAGTTTACACTTTTCCACGTGACATTTTCCTATTGGACAGTTTAAATTTCTAATGGTTTTCCCTTTCAATTGACACTTGACAACAATGTAAGTGTCAAACAACGTGTCAAAAAAGTAGTGTACAAATAACAAAGTTCAGTCGGTAACGATCTTGCTACGTGTACAATATGGTGTACACTTTATTTTACACTTTGCCACGTGACATTACCTTGTTGGACAGTTTAAATTTCAAATAGATTTTCCATCCAATTGACACGTGACAATAATGCAAGTGTCAAACGTGTCAAAAATTAGTGTACAAATAGCAAAGTTCAATCGGTACGAAACTTGCTACATGTATACTTCAGTTTACACATTGCCACGTGACATTAAGCTATTGGACAGTTTAAATTTCAAACAATTTTCTCATCCAATTGACACTTGAAAACAATGCAAGTGTCAAACGTGTCAAAAATCAGTGCACAAATAGCAAAGTTCAATGGATAAGGACCTTGCCACATGTACACTTTGGTGTACACTTTAGTTTACACTTTGTCACATAACATTACCTTGTTGGATAGTTTAAATTTCAAATAGTTTTCCCATCCAATTGACACTTGACAACAATGCAAGTGTCAAACAACATGACAAAATCAGTGTAAAAGTAGCAATGTTCAATTGGTAAGAAACTTGCTACATGAACACTATGGTGTACACTTTAATTTACACGTTGCCACGTGACATTACCTTATTGGACAGTTTAAATTTCAAACACTTTTCCCATCCAATTGACACTTGACAACAATGTAAGTGTCAAACAATGTGTCAAAATTTTGTGTACAAATAGTAAAGTTCAATCAGTAATAACCTTGCTACATGTACACACTTCGCCACGTGACATTACTCTATTGGACAGTTTAAATTTCAAATAGTTTTCCCATCCAATTGACACTTGATAACAATGCAAGTGTCAAACAACGTGTCAAAAATCAGTGCACAAATAGCAAAGTTCAATGGATAAGGACCTTGCCACATGTACAATTTGGTGTACACTTTAGTTTACACTTTGCCACGTAACATTACCTTGTTGGATAGTCTAAATTTCAAATAGTTTTCCCATCCAATTGACACTTGACAACAATGCAAGTGTCAAACAACATGACAAAATCAGTGTACAAGTAGCAATGTTCAATTGGTAAGAACCTTGCTACATGAACACTATGGTGTACACTTTAGTTTACACGTTGCCACGTGACATTACCTTGTTGGACAGTTTAAATTT
This sequence comes from Olea europaea var. sylvestris, assembly GCF_002742605.1. Lineage (NCBI taxonomy): Eukaryota > Viridiplantae > Streptophyta > Magnoliopsida > Lamiales > Oleaceae > Olea > Olea europaea. The sequence goes on along the minus strand of NW_019267263.1, from coordinate 13,379 downwards.
CAAACACTTTTCCCATCCAATTGACACTTGACAACAATGTAAGTGTCAAACAATGTGTCAAAATTCTGTGTACAAATAGTAAAGTTCAATCAGTAAGAACCTTGGTACATGTACACACTTCGCCACGTGACATTACTCTGTTGGACAGTTTAAATTTCAAATAGTTTTCCCATCCAATTGACACTTGATAACAATGCAAGTGTCAAACAACGTGTCAAAAATCAGTGCACAAATAGCAAAGTCCAATGGATAAGGACCTTGCCACATGTACACTTTGGTGTACACTTTAGTTTACACTTTGCCACGTAACATTACCTTGTAGGATAGTTTAAATTTCAAATAGTTTTCCCATCCAATTAACACTTGACAACAATGTAAGTGTCAAACAATGTGTCAAAATTCTGTGTACAAATAGTAAAGTTCAATCAGTAAGAACCTTACGACATGTAAACTATGGTGTACACTTTAGTTTACACGTTGCCACGTGACATTAAGGCAGTTTAAATTTCAAGTAGTTTTTCCATCCAATTGACACTTGATAACAATGCAAGTGTCAAACGTGTCAAAAATTAGTGTACAAATAGCGAAGTTCAATCGATAAGGACCTTGTTACATACTTTGCCACGTGACATTAAGGCAGTTTAAATTTCAAGTAGTTTTTCCATCCAATTGACACTTGATAACAATGCAAGTGTCAAACAACGTGTCAAAAATCAGTGCACAAATAGCAAAGTTCAATGGATAAGGACCTTGCCACATGTACAATTTGGTGCACACTTTAGTTTACACTTTGCCACGTAACATTACCTTGTTGGATAGTTTAAATTTCAAATAGTTTTTCCATCCAATTGACACTTGACAACAATGCAAGTGTCTAACAACATGACAAAATCAGTGTACAAGTAGCAATGTTCAATTGGTAAGAAATTTGCTACATGAACACTATGGTGTACACTTTAGTTTACACGTTGCCACGTGACATTACCTTGTTGGACAGTTTAAGTTTCAAACACTTTTCCCATCCAATTGACACTTGACAACAATGTAAGTGTCAAACAATGTGTCAAAATTCTGTGTACAAATAGTAAAGTTCAATCAGTAAGAACCTTGGTACATGTACACACTTCGCCACGTGACATTACTCTGTTGGACAGTTTAAATTTCAAATAGTTTTCCCATCCAATTGACACTTGATAACAATGCAAGTGTCAAACAACGCGTCAAAAATCAGTGCACAAATAGCAAAGTTCAATGGATAAGGACCTTGCCATATTTACACTTTGGTGTACACTTTAGTTTACACTTTGCCACGTAACATTACCTTGTTGGATAGTTTAAATTCAAATAGTTTTCCCATCCAATTGACACTTGACAACAATGCAAGTGTCAAACAACATGACAAAATCAGTGTACAAGTAGCAATGTTCAATTGGTAAGAAACTTGCTACATGAGCACTATGGTGTACACTTTAGTTTACACGTTGCCACGTGACATTACCTTGTTGGACAGTTTAAATTTCAAACACTTTTCCCATCAAATTCAATTGGTATGAACCGTGCTACAACTATACTTTAATTTACACTTTACCACGTGACATTATCCAGTTGGACAGTTTAAATTTCAAAACACTTTTCCCATCCAATTGACACTTAACAACAATGCAAATGTCAAAACAGCGTGTCAAAAATCAGTGTACGAATAGCAAAGTTCAATCGGTAAGAACCTTGATACATGTACATTGTGGTGTACGATTCAGTTTACACTTTGACATATGACATTACCTTTTTGGATAGTTTAAATTTTGAAACACTTTTCCCATCCAATTGACACTTGATAACAATGCAAGTGTCTAACAATGTGTCAAAAATCAGTGTACAAATAGCAATGTTCAATCGATAAGGACCTTGCTACATGTACATTATGGTGTACACTTTCGTTTACACTTTGCCACGTGACATTACCTTGTTGGACAGTTTAAATTTTAAACAATTTTCCCATCCAATTGACACTTGAAAACAATGCAAGTGCCAAACAACGTGTTAAAAATTAGTGCACAAATAGCATAGTTCAATGGATAAGGACCTTGCCACATGTAGACTATGGTGTACACTTTCGTTTACACTTTGCCACGTAACATTACCTTGTTGGACAGTTTAAATTTCAAACACTTTTTCCATCCAATTGACACTTGACAACAATGTAAGTGTCAAACAATGTGTCAAAATTCTATGTACAAATAGTAAAGTTCAATCAGTAAGAACCTTGCTACATGTACACACTTCGCCACGTGACATTACTCTGTTGGACAGTTTAAATTTCAAATAGTTTTCCCATCCAATTGACACTTGATAACAATTCAAGTGTCAAACAACGAGTCAAAAATCAATGTAGAAATAGCAAACTTCAATCAGTAAGAAACTTGCTACATGTACACTATGGTGTACACTTTAGTTTACACTTTAGCACGTGACATTACCTTGTTGGACAGTTTAAATTTTAAACAATTTTCCCATCCAATTGACACTTGAAAATAATGCAAGTGTCAAACAACGTGCCAAAAATTAGTGTACAAATAGCAAAGTTCAATCGATAAGGACCTTGTTACATGTACACTATGGTGTACACTTTAGTTTATAATTTTCCACGTGATATTACCCTACTGAATAGTTTAAATTTCAAACAGTTTTTTCATCCAATTGACACTCGACAACAATGCATGTATCAAGAAATGTGTCAAAAATTAGTGTACAAAAAGCAAAATTGAATTGGTAAGAACCTTGCGACATGTACACTATGGTGTACACTTTAGTTTACACTTTGCCACATGAAATTACCCTGCTAGACAGTTTAAATTTCAAACGGTTTTCTCATCCAATTGACACTCGACAACAACGCAAGTGTCAAGCAACGTGTCAAAAAATGTGTAAAAATGGCAAAGTTAAATCGAATAGAACCTTGCGACATGTACACCATCGTGTACACTTTAGTTTACACTTTGTCACGTGACATTACCCTATTGGATAGTTTAAATTTCAAACAGTTTTGCCATCCAATTGACACTTGACAACAATGTAACTGTCAAACAACATGTCAAAAATCAGTGTACAAATAGCAAAGTTCAATCGATACATGTACACTATGGTGTACATTTTAGTTTACTCTTTGCCACGTGACATTACCCTATTGGATAGTTTAAATTTCAAATAGTTTTTTTGTCCAATTGATATTGGACAACAATACAAGTGTCAAACAACGTGTCAAAAATCAGTTTACGAATAGCAAAATTCAATCAATAAGAACCTTGCGACATGTACACTATGATACACACTTTAGTTTACAATTTACTATGTGACATTGCTTTGTTGGACAGTTTAAATTTCAAGCAGTTTCCCCATTCAATTGACACTTGACAATAGTGCAAGTGTCAAACAACGTGTCAAAAATTAGTGTACAAATAACAAAGTTCAATCAGTAAGGACCTTGCTACATGTACACTATGGTGTACACTTTAGTTTACACTTTGGCACATGACATTACCCTATTGGACAGTTTAAATTTCGAACAGTTTTCCCATCCAATTGACACTGGACAACAATGAAAGTGTCAAACAACGTGTCAAAAATTAGTGTACAAATAACAAAGTTCAATCAGTAAGGACCTTGCTACATGTACACTATGGTGTACACTTTAGTTTACACTTTGCCACATGACATTACCCTGTTGGAATGTTTAAATTTCATACAATTTTCCCATTCAATTGACTCTTTACAATAATGCAAGTGTTAAACAACGTGGCAAATATCATTGTACCATGTACACTATGGTGTACACTTTAGTTTACACTTTGCCACATGACATTACCCTGTTGGAATGTTTAAATTTCATACAATTTTCCCATTCAATTGACTCTTTACAATAATGCAAGTGTTAAACAACGTGGCAAATATCATTGTACCATGTACACTATGGTGTACACTTTAGTTTACACTTTGCCACATGACATTACCCTGTTGGAATGTTTAAATTTCATACAATTTTCCCATTCAATTGACTCTTTACAATAATGCAAGTGTTAAACAACGTGGCAAATATCATTGTACCATGTACACTATGGTGTACACTTTAGTTTACACTTTGCCACATGACATTACCCTGTTGGAATGTTTAAATTTCATACAATTTTCCCATTCAATTGACTCTTTACAATAATGCAAGTGTTAAACAACGTGGCAAATATCATTGTACCATGTACACTATGGTGTACACTTTAGTTTACACTTTGCCACATGACATTACCCTGTTGGAATGTTTAAATTTCATACAATTTTCCCATTCAATTGACTCTTTACAATAATGCAAGTGTTAAACAACGTGGCAAATATCATTGTACCATGTACACTATGGTGTACACTTTAGTTTACACTTTGCCACATGACATTACCCTGTTGGAATGTTTAAATTTCATACAATTTTCCCATTCAATTGACTCTTTACAATAATGCAAGTGTTAAACAACGTGGCAAATATCATTGTACCATGTACACTATGGTGTACACTTTAGTTTACACTTTGCCACATGACATTACCCTGTTGGAATGTTTAAATTTCAAACAATTTTCCCATCCAATTGACACTTGAAAACAATGCAAGTGCCAAACAACGTGTTAAAAATTAGTGCACAAATAGCATAGTTCAATGGATAAGGACCTTGCCACATGTAGACTATGGTGTACACTTTAGTTTACACTTTGCCACATGACATTACCCTGTTGGAATGTTTAAATTTCAAACAATTTTCCCATTCAATTGACTCTTTACAATAATGCAAGTGTTAAACAACGTGGCAAATATCATTGTACAAATAAAAATGTTAAATCGGTTAGAAACTTGCTACATATACACTTTAGTTTACAATTCGCCACGTAACATTACCCTGTTGGACAGTTTAAATTTCAAATAGTTTTCCCATCCAATTGACACTTGACAGCAACGCAAATGTCAAACAACGTGTCAAAAATTGGTGTACAAATAGCAAATTTCAATCAGTATGAAACTTACTACATGTACACTGTGGTGTACACTTTAGTTTACACTTTATCATGTGACATTACCTCGTTGGACAGTTTAAATTTGAAACACTTTTCCTATCCAATTGACACTTGACAATAATGCAAGTGTCTAACAAGGTGTCAAACATCAGTGTGTAAATAGCAAAGTTCAATCGATAAGAACCTTGCTACATGTACACTATGGTGTACACTTTCATTTACACTTTTCAAGTGACATTACCCTGATGGACAGTTTAAATTTCAAACAGTTTTCCCATCCAATTCACACTTGGCTTGAAAACAATGTAAGTGTCAAACAATGTGTCAAAAATCAGTGTACAAGTAGCAAACTTTAATAGGTAAGCACCTTGTGACGTGTACACTATGGTGTACACTTTGCCACGTGACATTACCTTGTTGGACAGTTTAAATTTCAAACAATTTTTCCATGCAATTGACACTTGAAAACAACGCTAGTGTCAAACAACGTGTTAAAAATCAGTGTACAAATAGAAATGTTCAATGTATAAGGACCTTGTCGCATGTAGACTATGGTGTACACTTTAGTTTACACTTTGCCACATGACATTACCCTGTTGGACTGTTTAAATTTCAAACAATTTTCCCATCCAATTGACTCTTTACAACAATGCAAGTGTCAAACAACATGTCAAAAATCAGTGTACAAATAACAATGTTAAATTGGTTAGAAACTTGTTAAATATACACTTTAGTTTACAATTTGCCACGTAACATTACCCTGTTGGGCAGTTTAAATTTCAAACAGTTTTCCCATCCAGTTGACACTTGACAGCAATGTAAATGTCAAACAACGTGTCAAAGATCAGTGTACAAATAGCAAATTTCAATCAGTACCTTGCGGCATGTACACTTTGGTGTACACTTTAGTTTACACTTTGTCACGCGACATTACCTTATTGGACAGGTTAAATTTCAAACAGTTTTCGCAGCCAATCAAAGCTTGACAACAATGCAAGTGTCAAACAACATGTTAAAAATCAGAGCACAAATAGCAAAGTTCAATCGGTAAGGACCTTACAACATGTAGACTATGGTGTACACTTTAGTATACACTTTGCCACGTGACATTACCATGTTTGATAGTTTAAATTATAAACAGTTTTCCCATCCAATTGACACTTGATAACAAGGTAAGTTTCAAACAACGCGACAAAAATCAACGCACAAATAGTAAAGTTCAATCGATATGAACCTTACTACATGTACACTTTAGTTTACATTTTACCACGTGACATTAACCTATTGGACCATTTAAATTTCAAACAATTTTCCCATCCAATTAACACTTCACAACAATGCATGTAATATTCCAAAATTTTATGCTTGTTTAAATTTCTTTGGGATAGCGATATAACTTTCAATACTATTTTGGCCATAAGGTAAAAGGGGACACCACCTTTGTAGTGGTTAATGTTAGAGGTAGTTAATGAATGTAGGCATGAAGTGTCAAAGGTTGTGTATGTATGAAGTGATTATTAGTTAGTCGAAACTTAAGGCAAGTTTGGATTTAAATGAAGTGGATTAATTTGTTAGGACTTCAATTGACCAAATGATTAAATTATGTTACAATCTAAAATTTTTGAATATGTAAGTTGGGTATAAGTTTAAATTTGGGATACACTTTGTTAACAATGAAAGTTAGCGGGTTTAGATTATATTAGTTGAAAAGATGAGAGGTTTCCTTTGTAAATCTAGGTTTGAGGCCACTTATTACCCTATAATCAACCCACTTGACAATTATCATCACCATACACTTAGACAATAGGCTAAACATGTGTAGAAACAAGGAAAAAAAATGGAGGGAAAAGGGGGGTGAGGCGGTGGTGAGAAGAAAAAGGAAAAAAAATATCAAGCCTTATCCTTATCTTTATATATATATAAATACATCCATATCCATTGCCATAGAGAGATTTCCTCCATTTTACAAAACACTTATACACTTAAAAAGAGAGCAAAAACCGAAAATAAGAAGGAAAGGAGAAGGAAGTAAACCTAACACTTCCAATTTACATCTCAATCGAAGATCTTCAAGTTTTACGGTAAGATACTTTCCATGCTTAAGAGTTATGATTTTCATGGTAATATTTATGCTTAAGCTATGCATGAAAAACCATAATATGATTATGGTGGACAAGTCCACAAAGTTAGATATCTATTTATGCCTTAGGACAAGTCCGAAGGGCACCGGCAAGCCGGAATGTGCAAGTATGTGTTTGATTGCATTCTTTTGTGTAGTATTATCATGATAAAAATCCAAGCATGGTATCTTACTGAGTATTTCTTATACTCATAGTATGTTATGCTAAATTTTCAGATCCATGATCGTTTGGATTGATGGAAGTTAGTTGGCTTAAGCGATGATGGATTAAGGACAAAGATGTTTTGTATCGAAAGTTTTCTTTTATATGTTTTGCTCGATGACTGTTTTTCCATTTATTTTTCTTATGGTACTATGTAAAAATATGTACATGACATGATGTAATATGGTGTTAATAGTAAATTTTGTAATTATATCTTTCATGTTATGATAAGAGATATTTTTGTAGTTTATTTTCCTTGCAAGAGACAAAAGGCAGAAACGAGACAGTTTCTGGAGTCATTTTCAAAATGATGTTTCTAAATTTATAAACGTCCATTTGAAACTCTAAAAATATGTATGTTTTCCTCTTTGAGTTTTATAAATATGGCCGAAGTAATCACTCAATTTGGGTATCTATGGCCTGAGTTATCAAGGTTTTAACGTCAAGGGGTCAATCTGGATTTCCTGTGTAATACTTCACTGTTTTCAGTAAAACATCTATATCATATGATCTTGGAAAATTTTCATATTTTAACCTAGAAAACTACTTGAAATTATCTTTCTAATGCCACAAATTTTATAGAAAACGGAGTTGGGATGAATTTTATAAAAATTGTCAAACTTGCTGCCTCAACTAATCTTGATAATGCCGAGGCCGTATATGTAAAGTATAATTTATTGTCGACATGCACTTCTATTGGCTATCAAATTTTATAAGAATTATTTTACCAAGTTGAAAATAAGTTCTTAACATGAAATACTTCTATTCAAGAGTATTTACATGTACCAAAGGCAGAATCTATTATGTTTAGTACGTGACCCTCGAAGCTTAAGTTCGGGGCGTCACAATGCAAGTGTCTAACAACGTGTCAAAAATCAGTGTACAATTAACAAAGTTCAATCGGTATGAACCTTGCTACATGTACACTTTAGTTTAGACTTTACCACGTGACATTATCTAGTTGAACAGTTTAAATTTCAAACAGTTTTCCCATCCAATTGACACTTGACAATAATGCAAATGTCAAACAACGAGTTAAAAATCAGTGTACAAATAGTAAAGTTCAATCGGTAAGAACCTTGCTACATGTGTAGAACCCCAAATAATTCTAGACACCTTAATGGCACTAAGACATGAATATTGGATGACTAAAGTATACTTCAAATTTTTAGTCTCATTTAAGACCCATTTTCGACATAGGAAACATTCGATTTGGAAAATGATATTTAAATAAAAGTTGTACCTCTTTGAGCTATCTTTCCAATGCACTTTGAATTACCTCAATCGAATATCGAGAGAAGAAGTTATGATAGAAACACTGAAAGCTATGCAGTATCAACCGGACTACAACCGGTTGACCGAAACTGCTTGAAATGAAAATTCTCGTTTTTCTCTAGAATTCAAATATTTATTTTCATCAATTATTTTTTCAAAGGACCACCCACGTTTTTAGCAATAAAAACCCCACTAAATTGAAGCATTTAACCTCAAACTTAAATGGCACCCATGTTTTTTCTCTTAAATGAAATTTGACCCTTCATTTGTTTTAAGTTATGGAATATTTACCTATAAATAGAGACCTCATTTTACTCATTTTTTTTCTCACACCAAAAGCCAAAGCTTTTAAATACTAAAGAAAAAGTTTCCAAGAGAGAAAAAGAGAGGGAGGAAAACTATTTTTCCTAGAAGTTTAAGAAGTGTTTTCAGCATCAATTCTCAACGATTTTCAAACATCCAAGGAGTGCATTTCTTTCAATGTCCAAGTTTTCAAAGTTTCAAAAGCATCAATCAAGATAGGTAGAGGTACAATGTGTGTTAATCGTGTTAAGTTCTAAGTTTTGATTCATGTTAATATTTGTATGTCCAATGGTACTCCGGTACGGCATATCCCTCTATGTTAATGGTTGTATGTCAAATGGTACTCCGGTACGGCATATCCCTCTATGTTGAAGAAATATTCATATGTCAAATGGTGCCCTCGGGTACGGCATATCCTTTTATGTCAAATGGTGCCTCTGGGTACGACATGTACAAAAAGTTATAAAGTTAATATTTTGAAATGTATAGCTTGATCACGAATGCACCTATGACACCTATTGAGTTTTTCAACTCATGGGTTTAATCGCATCTCTACAGATTGAAGGAATTCTACCTCAGGCATGGATGGAGGAGAAGATGGAGAGTGATGCAACGAGCCCATGGAAATCCGGTGAATAAGTGATTTGGATTTATTTTTATAAAATGTTTTCCAATATTATTCCTTTAAAGTTTTGAATAACTCAGAATGCAAGAAGAAGTTATGATTTCTTCAAATAAATTACATTTTGTCGTTTTAAAAAATGATTCAGTGTTTTTGTTTAAAATATTTGAAGTATTGTTATTTAATTTATTATCCCAAGATGTAAGCTTCCTCTAAAACGTATACACTTGTTACTAAACCACCGGTTAAGATAAGTAAAGTAAGTAGCGTTCCGGTCCACTAGGGGTCAGGGCATTACAGCGTGGTATCAGAGCAAGGTTTAGCTGGTTCTGTAGACCAAGTATGTTTTTTTTAAAAAACAAAAGCAAAATGAAATGTTTAAGGTATTCCGTGGCATCGTGTATCCATCCATCAATCTCATCCTATGGCCCAGGTATGTTCATGTTTAAAGTTAACGATTATGTTTATGTTATGATGCTTTGATATGATTTAGAGATGTGTTATTTAAAGATATGTAATGGACTTGGGCAAAAGCTAAGGGCTTAAAGGGAATTGCATGATATGAAAGTTTAAATATTTGCATGTTTTCTTTAAGCAAAAAAATTATGATGTATGTGAAAATGCAACAGATATGGCTCATAGAACGGCTAGGGCATATAGAGAAGCATTGAACCGTAGAATTGCTATTCATTCCTATGAAAACTATGTAACTGATCCAACCCGACCGCTTAGCGAACATGTGTATGACATCTATGAGAGATGTATGATGACGGTTAATGCTGGAATGGAGATCACGCATATCGAGACCATAAATAACCTCACACGTTCCCTCCCACCTCAATGGAGAGATATGGAAGTCACGGTTAGAGATGAAATGTTAGAAGGCAACCCAAACCTGTTAGAGTTTGAGAGGTATTGCCATGCTCTGATTGATTTGTGGGATGATGTAATTCAAGAGGAGCCTGAGGAGGAACCTTTGGCTGAGGAAGAAGATCCCGAAGAAGAACCTGAGGATGATTTGGAGAATGATCTTAAGCCTGAGCCACAGGTTGAGATGGACATAGAGTCCGAACCTGAGGCGGAAGACTCCTCAGAAGATGAAGCTCCACCAAAGAAGATCCGTAGAACTTATAGGGATTAGATTTAAATCCTTGTAATAGCTTCCCTTATGTCAAGAAATAAAATACTATCTTCTTTGCTTTAGTATTCGAAGAATGAAACTAATAAGAACCATATGTTTTGTCTAAAGGAAATGGCCCGCGCAAACCAAAACATGATAAGAGACCTCCTCCGAGCGGTTCAAGACCTAGGCAGGCAAAACCCGAACTAAGCTAAACCCCTACCACTAGCTCCTAATGTTCCAAACCATGCTTCAGTTGTCAAGCAATTTCGAAGGCACAAGCCCCCTACCTTCAACGGAGCAGCTGATCCACTTGTAGCCGAGGAGTGGCTTCGCAAGTTGGAACGTATATTCTGATTGATAGGGTGCACGGACGCTCAGAAAGTCTAGTGTGCTAAGTTCATGTTCTCCAGTGGTGCAAGTCACTGGTGGGACTCAATGTCAAGTACTTTCCCCAGTCCTTGAGGGATCACAAAGAAAGTGAATTCCTCCAACTCAAGCAAAAGACTATATCCCTGACTGAGTATGAGAGGAAGTTTGATCAACTTTCAAGGTATGCTCCACATCTGGTGGATACGGAGGATAAGAAGGTACGAAGGTTTGAACAAGGGCTGAACTCGAATATAAGCATGATACTTATGTCCCATCGCTTCACCACATATCGTGAAATGCTGGAAAGAGCTCATGCTATTTGATACCAGAAGATCTATCTGGTATTCTACCCGATAGACAAGTGGAATTCACCATAGACCTAATTTCCCGGGCGACACCAGTATCTAAGGCCCCATACCGAATGGCCCCAAAGGAAGTACAAGAATTAAAGAAGCAGTTGTAAGAACTCCTAGATATGGGATTCATACGACCAAGCGTATCTCCATAGGGTGCACCGGTGTTGTTTGTAAAGAAGAAAGATGGAAGCATGAGGATGTGCATCGATTATAAGGAGATAAATTGATTAACCATCAAGAATAAGTACCCACTCTCGAGGATCGAGGATCTGTTAGATCAACTGAAAGGAGCTAAGGTATTTTTCAAGATCGACTTACAATCGGGATACCATCAATTGAAAGTAGAGACAAAGGATATACTTAAGACAACTTTTAGAAATCGATATGGATACTACGAGTTTACGATGATGCTATTTGGGCTAACCAATGCACCTGCAGTGTTCATGGACTTGATGAATTGAGTGTTTCATCAATACTTAGATAAGTTTGTCATAGTCTTCATCGATGACATTATGATATATTCCAAGAGTAGGAAGCAACATGAAGAGCACTTGAGAATAGCCTTAGAGGTATTACGCAAGAAGAAGCTGTATGCCAAATTCAAGAAGTGCGAGTTTTGGCTTGAACGAGTTTGATTTCTTGTACAAGTAGTTACTGTCCAAGGGATTGAAGTAGATCCAGCAAAAATAGAAGTAGTAACCAACTGGAAAGCACCAACAAATGTTGGCGAAGTACAAAGTTTTCTAGGATTGGCTGGATATTATAGGAGATTCATAGAAGGATTTTCCAAAATAGCTGGACCACTGACGCAGCTTACAAGGAAGGGAGTAAAATTCCAATGGACAAAAAAATGCGAACAAAGTTTCCAAGAACTTAAGTAGAAGTTGATATCAGCACCTGTATTAACAATACCTGAAGGTACGGAGGGTTTGTTATATACAGCGATGCATCCAAGCTAGGATTGGGATGTGTACTAATGCAAAATGGAAAAGTGATAAACATGAGCAGAACTACCCGACGCATGATTTTGAACTTGCAGTGGTAGTACACGCTTTGAAGATATGGCGACACTACTTGTATGGACGGAAGTGTGATATCTACACAGATCACAAAAGTCTCAAGTATTTCTTCACACAGAAGGAATTGAATATGCTACAAAGATGATGGTTGGAATTGGCGAACGATTATGACTGCACTATTCACTACCATTCGAGTAAGGCTAATGTTGTGGCTGACGCTCTAAGTAGAAAATCAATGGGACAATTTACATCACTACCCACCTCTCAAGTGGAGTTAGTCAAGGACTTGGAAAAGTTGCAGATCGAAGTGGTAACCACACCAGGACAAGTCACTGCTCGTCTAGCAGCTTTAATAATTTGACCTACTCTTAGAGATCGAATTATAGAAGCACAAAATAAAGACTCATTTTTGCAGAAGATTAAGGATGAAGTTGATACCAATAAGAAAAAGGACTTTGGAATAGCTGAGGATCAGGCACTGATATTTACGAACCTCTAAAACTGGGCAATCCATGTCTGTCGATCTGCACTAGCGCCCTAATATGTCGAGGCAGTGCTAGTGTTCCATACTCTAGATAGCGCCGATGATCCCAGCCTTCTGTAGCAAGAGAATCAGCAACCTAGTTGCCTTCTCTGTAGATGTGTGAAACCGTGTCTTTATCGAAGTAGATGAGGTCTCTGATCTGTCTAAGAATACCCTGAATCAATCATGGTCCTCCACCTTTGGTAATGCAGTGAATAGCCAATGTTGAATCTGCCTCGACCCAGATAGCTAAAATCCCAAGTCCTCTGGCCAATAGAAGCCCATCTAGTATGGCTCTGAGCTCAGCCTCCAAACTGAAACATGGGCCATACGATGCTGAGAATGCCCTGATACAGTATCCTGCGTGGTCCCTAATGATGCCTCCACCACTTGCAAAT
>NW_019267262.1:0-5978 GCF_002742605.1 Olea europaea var. sylvestris | reverse complement strand
CGAAGTGGTGAGTTCAATCCAAAACGGTCGCTACATTTCCAAAAAGTTCTTATGGGCCCAAAATGGACACCGTGTGTAGAAGTCACGAGCAATTCTTTGTCCGCCAACTCTCCAAGCGTTCAAAATATACAAGTGCTCATTCCTTCGAAAAATGGCCAAAATCACTCATACGTCACGACGAAGTGGTGAGCTCAATCCAAAACGGTCGCTACATTTCCAAAAAGTACTTACGGGCACAAAACGGACAACGTGTGCAAAAGTTACGCTCAATTCTTCGTACGTCGACAATCCAAGCTTTCCAAATATGCAAGTGCTCATTCTTTCGAAAAATGGCCGAAATCCTTCATACGTCACGACGAAGTGGTGAGTTCAATCCAAAACGGTCGCTACATTTACAAAAAGTTCTTATGGGCCTAAAACGGACACCGTGTGCAAAAGTTACGCTCAATTCTTTGTACGCTGTCAATCCAAGTGTTCCATATATGCAAGTGCTCATTCTTTCGAAAAATGGCCGAAATCCCTCATACGTCACGATGAAGTGGTGAGTTCAATCCAAAACGGTCGCTACATTTCCAAAAAGTAATTATGGACGCAAAACGGACACCGTGTGCAATAGTTACGCTAAATTCTTCGTCCGCCGACTCTCCAGGCGTTCTAAACATGCAAGTGCTCATTCCTTCGAAAAATCGCCAAAATCACTCGTACGTCACGATGAAGTTGTGTGTTCAATCCAAAACGGTCGCTACATTTACAAAATGTACTTATGGGCCCAAAACGGACACGTGTGAAAAAAGTTACGCTCAATTCTTCGTACGCCGACAATCCAAGCGATCCAAATATGCAAGTGCTCATTCTTTTGAAAAATGGTCGAAATCCCTCATGCGTCACGACGAAGTGGTGAGTTCAATCCAAAACGGTCGTTACATTTCCAAAAAGTACTTATGGACGTAAAACTGACACCGTGTGCAAAAGTTACTCTCAATTCATCGTCAGCTGACTCTCCAAGCGATCTAAATATGCAAGTGCTCATTCTTTCGAAAAATTGCCAAAATCCCCCGTACGTCACGATGAAGTGGTGAGTTCAATCCAAAACGGTCGCTACATTTCCAAAAAGTTCTTATGGGCCTAAAATGGACACCGTGTGCAAAAGTTACGCTCAATTCTTCGTCCGCCGACTCTCCAAGCGTTCAAAATATAAAAGTGCTCATTCGTTCGAAAAATGGCCAAAATCACTCATACATCACGACGAAGTGGTGAGTTCAATCCAAAACGGTCGCTACATTTCCAAAAAGTACTTATGGGCACAAAACGGACAACGTGTGCAAAAGTTACGCTCAATTCTTCGTACACGGACAATCCAAGCGTTCCAAATATGCAAGTGCTCATTCTTTCGAAAAATGGCCAAAATCCCTCATACGTCACGACGAAGTGGTGAGTTCAATCCAAAACGGTCGCTACATTTCCAAAAAGTACTTATGATGCAGAACGGACACCGTGTGAAATAGTTACGCTCAATTCTTCGTCTGCCGACTCTCCAAGCGTTCTAAATATGCAAGCGCTCATTCTTTCAAAAAATGGCAAAAATCACTCGTACATCACGATGAAGTTGTGTGTTCAATCCAAAACGGTTGCTACATTTCCAAAATGTACTTATGGGCCCAAAATGGACACGTGTACGAAAGTTACACTCAGTTCTTCGTACGCCAACAATCCAAGCGATTCAAATATGCAAGTGCTCATTCGTTTGAAAAATGGCCGAAATCCCTCATACGTTATGACGAAGTGGTGAGTTCAATCCAAAACGGTCGTTACATTTCCAAAAAGTACTTCTGGACGCAAAACGGACACCTTGTGCAAAAGTTACACTCAATTCATCGTCCGCCGACTCTCCAAGCGTTCTAAATATGCAAGTGCTCATTCTTTCAAAAAATTGTTAAAATCCCTCGTACGTCACGACGAAGTGGTGAGATTAATCCAAAACGGTCGCTACATTTCCAAAAAGTTCTAATGGGCCCAAAACGGACACCGTGTGCAAAAGTTACGCTCAATTCTTCTTCCGCCGTCTCTCCAAGGGTTCTAAATATGCAAGTGCTTATTCTTTCAAAAAATGGCTAAAATCCCTCATACGTCACGATGAAGTGGTGAGTTCAATCCAAAACGGTCGCTACATTTCCAAAAAGTACTTATGGGCAGAAAACGGACAACATGTGCAAAAGTTACGCTCAATTCTTCGTACACCGACAATCCAAGCGTTCCAAATATGCAAGTGCTCATTCTTTCAAAAAATGGCTGAAATCCATCATACGTCACGACGAAGTGGTGAGTTCAATCCAAAACGGTCGCTACCTTCCCAAAAAGTTCTTATGGGCCCAAAACGGACACCGTGTGCAAAAGTTACGCTCAATTCTTCTTCCGCCGACTCTCCAAAGGTTCTAAATATGCAAGTGCTCATTCTTTCGAAAAATGGCCAAAATCCCTCATACGTCACGATGAAGTGGTGAGTTCAATCCAAAACAGTCGCTACATTTCCAAAAAGTACTTATGGGCAGAAAACGGACAACGTGTGCAAAAGTTACGCTCAATTCTTCGTACGCCGACAATCCAAGCGTTCCAATTATGCAAGTGCTCATTCTTTCGAAAAATGGCCGAAATCCCTCATACGTCACGACGAAGGGGTGAGTTCAATCCAAAATGGTCGCTACATTTCCAAAAAGTCCTTTTGCGCCCAAAACGGACACCGTGTGCAAAAGTTACGCTCAATTCTTTGTACGCTGTCAATCCAAGCGTTCCATATATGCAAGTGCTCATTCTTTCGAAAAATGGCCGAAATTCCTCATTCGTCACGACGAAGTGGTGAGTTCAATCCAAAACGGTCGCTACATTTCCAAAAAGTACTTATGAACGTAAAACGGACACCGTGTGCAATAGTTACGCTCAATTCTTCGTCCGCCGACTCTCCAAGCGTTCTAAATATGCAAGCGCTCATTCCTTCGAAAAATGGCCAAAACACTCGTACGTCACGATGAAGTTGTATGTTCAATCCAAAAAGGTCGCTACATTTCCAAAATGTACTTATGGGCCCAAAACGGACACGTGTGCAAAAGTTACACTCAGTTCTTCGCACGTCGACAATCCAAGCGATCCAAATATGCAAGTGCTCATTCTATAGAAAAATGGCCAAAATCCCTCATACGTCACGACAAAGTGGTGAGTTCAATCCAAAACGGTCGTTACATTTCCAAAAAGTACTTCTGGACACAAAATGGACACCGTGTGCAAAAGTTACGCTCAATTCATCGTCTGCCGACTTTCCAAGGGTTCTAAATATGCAAGTGCTCATTCTTTTGAAAAATGGCCAAAATCCCACATACGTCACGATGAAGTGGTGAGTTCAATCCAAAACGGTCGCTACATTTCCAAAAAGTACTTATGGGCAGAAAACGGACAACGTGTGCAAAAGTTACGCTCAATTCTTCGTACGCCGACAATCCAAGCGTTCTAAATATGCAAGTGCTCATTCTTTCGAAAAATCGCCAAAATCCCTCGTACGTCACGACGAAGTGGTGAGTTCAATCCAAAACGGTCGCTACCTTTCCAAAAAGTTCTTATGGGCCCAAAACGGACATCGTGTGCAAAAGTTACGCTCAATTCTTCTTCCGCGGACTCTCCAAGGGTTCTAAATATGCAAGTGCTCATTCTTTTGAAAAATGGCCAAAATCCCTCATACGTCACGATGAAGTGGTGAGTTCAATCCATAACGGTCGTTACATTTCCAAAAAGTACTTATGAACGCAAAATGGACACCGTGTGCAATAGTTACGCTCCATTCTTCGTCCGCCGACTCTCCAAGCGTTCTAAATTTGCAAGTGCTCATTCCTTCGAAAAATGGCAAAAATCACTCGTACGTCACGATGAAGTTGTGTGTTCAATCCAAAACGGTCGCTACAATTCCAAAATGTACTTAAGGGCCCAAAACGGACACGTGCGCAAAACTTACACTCAATTCTTCGTACGCCGACAATCCAAGCGTTCTAAATATGCAAGTCCTCATTCTTTCGAAAAATCCCCAAAATCCCTCATACGTCACTACGAAGTGGTGAGTTCAATCCAAAACGGTCGCTACATTTCCAAAAAGTTCTTACGGGCCCAAAACGGACACCGTGTGCAAAAGTCACGCTCAATTCTTCGTCCGCCGACTCTCCAAGCGTTCTAAATATGCAAGTGCTCATTCTTTCGAAAAATTGCCAAAATCCCTTGTACGTTATGATGAATTGGTGAGTTCAATCCAAAACGGTCGCTACATTTTCAAAAAGTTCTTACGGGCCCAAAACGGACACCGTGTGCAAAAGTTACGCTCAATTCTTCATCCGCCGACTCTCCAAGCGTTCTAAATATACAAGCACTCATTCCTTCGAAAAATGGCCAAAATCACTCATTCGTCACGACAAAGTTGTGAGTTCAATCAAAAACGGTCGCTACATTTCCAAAAAGTACTTATGGGCCGAAAACGGACACCGTGTGCAAAAGTTATGCTCATTTCTTCGTACGCCGACAATCCAAGCGTTCCAAATATGCAAGTGCTCATTATCTTGAAAAATGGCCAAATCCCTCATACGTCACGATGAAGTGGTGAGTTCAATCCAAAACGGTCCCTACATTTCCAAAAAGCTCTTATGGGCCCAAAACGGACACCGTGTGCAAAAGTTATGCTCAATTCTTTGTACGCTGTCAATCCAAGCGTTCCATATATGCAAGTGCTCATTCTTTTGAAAAATGGCCGAAATCCCTCATACGTCACGATGAAGTGGTGAGTTCAATCCAAAATGGTCGCTACATTTCCAAAAAGTACTTATGGACGCAAAACGGACACCGTGTGCAAAAGTTACGCTCAATTCTTCGTCCGTCGACTCTCCAAGCGTTCTAAATATGCAAGTGATCATTCTTTCGAAAAATTGCCAAAATCCCTCGTACGTCACGACGAAGTGGTGAGTTCAATCCAAAACGGTCGATACATTTCGAAAAAGTTCTTATGGGCCCGAACGAACACCGTGTGCAAAAGTTACGCTCAATTCTTCGCACGCCGACTCTCCAAGCGTTCCAAATATGTAAGTGCTCATTCTTTCGAAAAATGGCCAAAATCCCTCCTACGTCACGACGAAGTGGTGAGTTCAATCCGAAACGGTCGCTACATTTCCAAAAAGTTCTTATGGGCCCAAAACGGACACCGTGTGAAAAGTATGCTCAATTCGTCGTACGCTAACAATCCAAGCGATCCAAATATGCAAGTGCTCATTCCATTGAAAAATGGCCAAAATCCCTCATACGTCACGACGAAGTGGTGAGTTCAATCCAAAACGGTCGCTACATTTTCAAAAAGTTCTTATGGGCCCAAAACGGACACGTGTGCAAAAGTTACGCTCAATTCTTCATACGCTGACAATCCAAGCGTTCCAAATATGCAAGTGCTCATTCTTTCGAAAAATGGCCGAAATCCCTCTTACGTCACGACGAAGTGGTGAGTTCAATCCGAAACGGTCGCTACATTTCCAAAAAGTTCTTATGGGCCCAAAACGGACACGTGTGCAAAAGTTACGCTCAATTCTTCATACGCTGACAATCCAAGCGTTCCAAATATGCAAGTGCTCATTCTTTCGAAAAATGGCCGAAATCCCTCTTACGTCACGACGAAGTGGTGAGTTCAATCCGAAACGGTCGCTACATTTCCAAAAAGTTCTTATGGGCCCAAAACGGACACCGTGTGCAAAAGGTATGCTCAATTCTTCGTAAGCCAACAATCCAAGCGATCCAAATGTGCAAGTGCTCATTCCTTTGAAAAATGGCCGAAATCCCTCATACGTCACGACGAAGTGGTGAGTTCAATCCAAAACGGTCCCAACATTTCCAAAAAGCTCTTATGGGCCCAAAACGGACACCGTGTGCAAAAGTTATGCTCAATTCTTTGTACGCTGTCAATCCAA
>NW_019267261.1:20637-20792 GCF_002742605.1 Olea europaea var. sylvestris | reverse complement strand
GCCAATTTCGACACCGTCGCGAAAAATGACGAAATTTCCCCCCCAGTGCGGCGCGGATTTCGTTTCCGATCAACCGGTAAAATTTTAGCCAATTTCGACACCGTCGCGAAAAATGACGAAATTTCCCCCCAGTGCGGCGCGGATTTCGTTTCCGA
>NW_019267261.1:0-157 GCF_002742605.1 Olea europaea var. sylvestris | reverse complement strand
CACCCTAGCGAAAAATGACGAAATTTCCCCCCAGTGCGACGCGGATTTCGTTTCCGAACAGCCCGTCAAATTTTAGCCAATTTCGGCACGGTCACGAAAAATGACGAAATTGCCCCCGGCGCGATTTTTGTTTCCGATCAATCTGTCAAATTTTAGC
>NW_019267260.1:0-5981 GCF_002742605.1 Olea europaea var. sylvestris | reverse complement strand
AAATTGCACCGGGGGCAATTTCGTCATTTTACGCGACTGGGTCGACATGGGCTAAAATTTGACTGGTAGATGGGAAACAAAAACCGCGCCGGGACAATTTCTTCATTTTTCGCGACTGTGTCGAAATGGGCTTAAATTTGGCAGATTGATCGGAAATAAAAATCGCACCGGGGGCAATTTCATCATTTTTCGTAACTGTATCGAAATGGAATAAAATTTTGCTGGTCGATCACAAAAAATCGCGCTGTGGACAATTTCTTCATTTTTCGCGACTGTGTCGGAATGGGCTTAAATTTGACAGGTCGTTCAGAAATAAAAATCACACCGGGGACAATTTCGTCATTTTTCGTGACTGTGTCGAAATTGGCTAAAATTTGACTGGTTGATAGGAAATAAAAATCGCGCCGTGGGCAATTTCGTCATTTTTCGCGACTGTGTCGGAATGGGCTAAAATTTGACAGGTAGATCGGAAACAAAAGCCGCGCCGGGGCAATTTCGTCATTTTTCGCGACTGTGTCGGAATGGGCTAAAATTTGACAGGTAGATCGGAAACAAAAACCGCGCCAGGGCAATTTCGTCATTTTTCGCAACTCTGTCGGAATGAGCTTAAATTTGGCAGGTTGATCTGAAATAAAAATCGAGCCGGGGGTAATTTCGTCATTTTTCGCGACTGCGTCGAAATGGGCTAAAATTTAACTGATTGATCAGAAATTAAAATCTCGCCGGGGGCATTTCGTCATTTTACGCGACTGTGTCGAAATGGGCTAAAATTTGACTGGTTGACCGGAAACAAAAATCGTGCCAGGGTCCATTTCGTCTTTTTTCGCGACTGTGTCGGAATGGGCTTAAATTTCCCAGGTTGATCGGAAATAAAAATCCCGTCGGGGGGCAATTTCGTCATTTTTCGCGACAGTGTCGGAATGGGCTAAAATTTGACGGGTAGATCGGAAACAAAAACTGCGCCGGGGCAATTTCGTCATTTTTCGCAACTGTGTCGGAATGGGCTTTAATTTGGCAGGTTGATCGGAAAAAAAATCGCGACGTGGGCAATTTCATCATTTTTCGCGACTGTGTCGAAGTGGGCTAAAATTTGACTGGTAGATCGGAAACAAAAATCGCGCGGGGGCAATTTCATCATTTTTCGCGACTGTATGGAATAGGCTTAAATTTGGCAGGTTGATTATAAAGAAAAATCACGCCGGGGGCAATTTCGTCATTTTTCGCGACTGTGTCGGAATGGAATAAAATTTGACTGGTCGATTAGAAAAAAATCGCGCTGTGGACAATTTCTTCATTTTTCGCGACTGTGTCGGAATGGGCTTAAATTTGACAGGTCGTTCAGAAATAAAAATCGCACTGGGGGCAATTTCGTCATTTTTCGTGACTGTGTCGAAATTGGCTAAAATTTGACTGGTTGATCGAAAATAAAAATCGCGCCGTGGCCAATTTCGTTATTTTTCGCGACTGTGTCGGAATGTGCTAAAATTTGACAGGTAGATCGGAAACAAAAACCGCGCCAAGGCAATTTCGTCATTTTTCGCAACTCTGTCGGAATGAGCTTAAATTTGGCAGGTTGATCGGAAATAAAAATCGAGCCGGGGGCAATTTCGTCATTTTTCACGACTGTGTCGAAATGGGCTAAAATTTAACTGATAGATCAGAAATTAAAATCGCGCCGGGGGCAATTTCGTCATTTTACGCGACTGTGTCGAAATGGGCTAAAATTTGACCGGTTGCCCGGAAACAAAAATCGTGCCGGGGGCAATTTCGTCTTTTTTCACGACTGTGTCGGAATGGGCTTAAATTTGGCAGGTTGATCGGAAATAAAAATCGTGCCGTGGGCAATTTTGTCATATTTCGCGACTGTGTCGTGATGGGCTAAAATTTGACTGGTTGATCGGAAACAAAAACCTCGCCAGAGGCAATTTCTTCATTTTTCGCGACTGTGTTGGAATGGGCTAGAATTTGACAGGTTAATCTGAAACAAAAACCGCGCCGACGAGCAATTTCGTCATTTTTCGCGACTGTGTCGAAACGGGCCAAAATTTGAGTGATTGATCGGAAACAAAAACCGCGCCTGGAAAATTTCGTCATTTTTCGCGACTGTGTCGGAATGGGCTTAAATTTGGCCGGTTGATCGAAAATAAAAATCGCGCCGTGGGCAATTTTGTCATATTTCGCGACTGTGTCGTAATGGGCTAAAATTTGACTGGTTGATCGGAAACAAAAACCTCGCCAGAGGCAATTTCTTCATTTTTTCGCGACTGTGTTGGAATGGGCTGGAATTTGACAGGTTAATCTGAAACAAAAACCGCGCCGACGAGCAATTTTGTCATTTTTCGCGACTGTGTCGAAACGGGCCAAAATTTGAGTGATTGATCGGAAACAAAAATCGCGCCGGGGCGATTTCGTCATTTTTCGCGACTGTGTCGGAATTGGCTTAAATTTGGCCGGTTGATTGGAAACAAAAATCGCTCCAGGGGCAATTTCGCCATTTTTCGCGACTGTGTCGGATTGGTCTAAAATTTGACAGGTTGATCGTAAACAAAAATCGCGCCGGGGACAATTTCTTCATTTTTTCCCTACTGTGTCGGTATGGGCTAAAATTTGACTGGTTGATCGGAGACAAAAACCGCGCCGGTGGGCAATTTCGTCTTTTTTCGAGACGTAGTCGGAATGAGCCAAAATTTGAGTGATTGATCTGAAACAAAAATAGCGCCGGGGCAATTTCGTCATTTTTCACGACTATGTCGGAATGGGCTTAAATTTGGCTGGTTGATCGGAAATAAAAATCGCGCCAAGGGCAATTTCGTCATATTTCGCGACTGTGTCGTAATGGGCTAAAATTTGACTGGTTGATCGGAAACAAAAACCTCGCGAGAGGCAATTTCGTCATTTTTCGCGACTGTGTCGGTATGGGCTAAAATTTGACAGGTTAATCGGAAACAAAAATCGTGTCGGAGAGCAATTTCGTCATTTTTCGCGACTGTGTCGAAATGGGCCAAAATTTGAGTGATTGATCGGAAACAAAAATCGCGCCTGGGCAATTTCGTCATTTTTCGCGACTGTGTCGGAATGCGTTTAAATTTGGCAGGTTGATCGAAAATAAAAATCGCTCCGGGGTCAATTTCGTCATTTTTCGCGACTGTGTCGAAATGGGCTAAAATTTGACTGGCAGATCGGAAACAAAAACCGCGCCGAGGCAATTTCGTCCTTTTTCGCGACTGTGTCGGAATGGGTTTAAATTTGGCAAGTTGATCAGAAATAAAAGTCGCGCCGGGGGCAATTTCGTCATTTTTCGCGACTGTTTCGAAATGGGCTAAAATTTGACAAATCGATCGGAAAAAAAATCGAACCGTGGGCAATTTCGTAATTTTTCGCGACTGTGTCGGAATGGGCTTAAATTTGGCAGGTTGTTCGGAAATAAAAATCGCACCATGGGCAACTTCGTCAATTTTCGCGACTGTGTCGGAATGGGCTAAAATTTGACAAATCCATCGGAAAAAAAATCGACCCGTGGGCAATTTCGTAATTTTTCGTGGCTGTGTCGGAATGGGCTTAAATTTGGCAGGTTGATCAGATCTAAAAATCGCGCCGGGGGCAATTTCGTCATTTTTCGCGATTGTGTCGAAATGGGCCAAATTTTGACCGATTGATCAGAAAAAAATCGCTCCGGGGGCAATTTCGTCAATTTTCGCGACTGTGTCGAAATGGGCCAAAATTTGACCGGTTGATCGGAAAAAAAATCGCTCCGCGGGCAATTTCGTCATTTTTCGCGACTGTGTCGGAATGGGCCTAAATTTGGCAGGTTGTTCGGAAATAAAAATCGCACCGGGGCAATTTCGTCATTTTATGCGACTGTGTCGGAATGGGCTTAAATTTTGCATGTTGATCGGAAATAAAAATCCTGCCAGGGGCAATTTCGTCGTTTTCTCGACTGTGTCGGAATTGGCTAAAATTTGACTGGTAGATCGGAAACAAAAACCACGCCGGAGCAATTTCGTCATTTTTCGCGACTGTGTCGAAACGGGCCAAAATTTGAGTGATTGATCGGAAACAAAAACCGCGCCGACGAGCAATTTCGTCATTTTTCGCGACGGTGTCGGAATGGGCTAAAATTTGACAGGCTGATCGGAAACGAAATCCGCGCCGCACCGGGGGCCATTTCGTCATTTTTCGCGACGGTGTCGGAATGGGCTAAAATTTGACAGGCTGATCGGAAACGAAATCCGCGCCGCACCGGGGGCCATTTCGTCATTTTTCGCGACGGTGTCGGAATGGGCTAAAATTTGACAGGCTGATCGGAAACGAAATCCGCGCCGCACCGGGGGCCATTTCGTCATTTTTCGCGACGGTGTCGGAATGGGCTAAAATTTGACAGGCTGATCGGAAACGAAATCCGCGCCGCACCGGGGGCCATTTCGTCATTTTTCGCGACTGTGTCGGAATTGGCTTAAATTTGGCCGGTTGATTGGAAACAAAAATCGCTCCAGGGGCAATTTCGTCATTTTTCGCGACTGTGTCGGATTGGACTAAAATTTGACAGGTCGTTCGGAAATAAAAATCGCACCTGGGGCCATTTCGTCATTTTTCGTGACTGTGTCGAAATTGGCTAAAATTTGACTGGTTGATCGGAAATAAAAATCGCGCCGTGGGCAATTTCGTCATTTTTCGCGACTGTGTCGGAATGCGCTAAAATTTGACAGGTAGATCGGAAACAAAAATCGCGCCAGGACAATTTCGTCATTTTTCGCAACTCTGTCGGAATGGGCTTAAATTTGGCAGGTTGATCGGAAATAAAAATCTAACCGGGGGCAATTTCGTCATTTTTCGCGACTGTGTCGAAATGGGCTAAAATTTGACTTGTTGATCAGAAATTAAAATCGCGTCAGGGGCAATTTTGTCATTTTACGCGACTGTGTCGAAATGTGCTAAAATTTGACTGGTTGACCGGAAAAAAAAACCGTGCCGGGGGCAATTTCGTCTTTTTTCGCGACTGTGTCGGAATGGGCTTAAATTTCGCAGGTTGATCGGAAATAAAAATCGCGCCGGGGGGCAATTTCGTCATTTTTAGCGACAGTGTCGGAATGGGCTAAAATTTGACGGGTAGATCGGAAACAAAAACTGCGCCGGGGCAATTTCGTCATTTTTCGCAACTGTGTCGGAATGGGCTTTAATTTGGCAGGTTGATCGGAAAAAAAATCGCGACGTGGGCAATTTCATCATTTTTCGCGACTGTGTCGAAGTGGGCTAAAATTTGACTGGTAGATCGGAAACAAAAATCGCGCGTGGGCAATTTCATCATTTTTCGCGACTGTGTGGAATAGGCTTAAATTTGGCAGGTTGATTATAAAGAAAAATCACGCCGGGGGCAATTTCGTCATTTTTCGCGATTGTGTCGAAATGGAATAAAATTTGACTGGTCAATTAGAAAAAAATCGCGCTGTGGACAATTTCTTCATTTTTCACGACTGTGTCGGAATGGGCTTAAATTTGACAGGTCGTTCAGAAATAAAAATCGCACTGGGGGCAATTTCGTCATTTTTCGTGACTGTGTCGAAATTGGCTAAAATTTGACTGGTTGATCGAAAATAAAAATCGCGCCGTGGCCAATTTCGTTATTTTTCGCGACTGTGTCGGAATGTGCTAAAATTTGACAGGTAGATCGGAAACAAAAACCGCGCCAAGGCAATTTCGTCATTTTTCGCAACTCTGTCGGAATGAGCTTAAATTTGGCAGGTTGATCGGAAATAAAAATCGAGCCGGGGGCAATTTCGTCATTTTTCACGACTGTGTCGAAATGGGCTAAAATTTAACTGATTGATCAGAAATTAAAATCGCGCCGGGGGCAATTTCGTCATTTTACGCGACTGTGTCAAAATGAGCTAAAATTTGACTGGTTGCCCGGAAACAAAAATCGTGCCGGGGGCAATTTCGTCTTTTTTCACGACTGTGTCGGAATGGGCTTAAATTTGGCAGGT
>NW_019267259.1:2122-5982 GCF_002742605.1 Olea europaea var. sylvestris | reverse complement strand
AAATTTGACAGGTTGATCGGAAACAAAAACCGCGCCGGGGGCAATTTCGTCATTTTTCGCGACTGTGTCCGAATGGGCTAAAAGTTGACCGGTTGATCGGAAGCAAAAATCGCGCCGGGGTTATTTTCGTCATTTTTCGCGACTGTGTCGGAATGGGCTCAAACTTGATAGGTTGATCGGGAACAAAAATCGTGCTGGGTGAATTTCGTCATTTTTCGCAACTGTGTCAAAATTGGCTAAAATTTGACAGGTTGATCGGAAACAAAAACCGCGCCGGGGGCAATTTCAACATTTTTCTCGACTGTGTCAGAATGGGCTAAAATTTGACAGGTTGATCGGAAACAAAAATCGCGCAGGGGTCAATTTCGTCATCTTTCGCGACTGTGTCAGAATGGGATCAAATTTGACAGGTTGACCGGGAACAAAAATCGTGTCGAGTGGATTTCGTCATTTTTCGCGACGATATCGGAATGGGCTAAAATTTGACTGATTGATTGGAAACAAAAATTCCGCCGGGGGCAATTTCGTCATTTTTCGCGACTGTGTCGGAATGGGCTCAAATTTGACAGGTTGATCGGGAACAAAAATCGTGCCGTGTCATTTTCGTCGTTTTTCGCAACTGTGTCGGAATTGGCTAAAATTTGACGGGTTCATCGGAAACAAAAATCGCGACGGGGGCAATTTCCTGATTTTTCGCGATTGTGCCGGAATGGGGTAAAATTTGACAGGTTGATCGGAAACAAAAACCGCGCCGGGGGCAATTTCGTCATTTTTCGCGACTGTGTCCGAATGGGCTAAAATTTGACCGGTTGATCGGAAACAAAAATCGCGCCGGGGGCATTTTCGTCATTTTTCGCGACTGTGTCGGAATGGGCTCAAATTTGACAGGTTGATCGGAAACAAAAATCGCGCCGGGGTCATTTTCGTCATTTTTCGCGACTGTGTCGGAATGGGCTCAAATTTGACAGGTTGATCGGAAACAAAAATCGCGCCGGGGTCATTTTCGTCATTTTTCGCGACTGTGTCGGAATGGGCTCAAATTTGACAGGTTGATCGGAAACAAAAATCGCGCCGGGGGCAATTTTGTCATTTTTCGGGACTGTGTCGGAATGGGCTAATATTTGACAGTTTGATCGGAAACAAAAATCGTGCCGGGGTCATTTTCGTCATTTTTCGGGACTGTGTCGGAATGGGCTCAAATTTGAAAGGTTGATCGGGAACAAAATTCGTTCCGGGTGAATTTCGTCATTTTTCGCAACTATGTCGGAATTGGCTAAAATTTGAAAGGTTGATCGGAAACACGAACTGCGCCGTGGGCAATTTCATCATTTTTCTCGACTGTGTCGGAAATGGGCTAAAATTTGACAGGTCGATCGGAAACAAAAATCGCGCCGGGGGCAATTTCGCCATTTTTCGTAACTGAGTCGGAATGGGCTAAAGTTTGACAGGTTGATCGGAAACAAAAATCGCGCCGGGGGCAATTTCGCCATTTTTCGTAACTGAGTCGGAATGGGCTAAAGTTTGACAGGTTGATCGGAAACGAAAATCACGCTAGGGTCAATTTCGTCATTTTTCGCGACTGTGTCGGAATGGGCTAAAATTTGACAGTTTGATCGGGAACAAAAATCGTGCCGGGTGAATATCGTCATTTTTCGTAACTGTGTCGGAATTGGCTTAATTTTGACAGGTTGATCGGAAACAAAAATCGCGCCTGGGGCAATTTCGTCATTTTTCGCGACTGTGTCAGAATGGGTTAAAATTTCACAGGTTGATCGGAAACAAAAATCGCGCCAGGGGCAATTTCGTCATTTCACTCGACTGTGTCGGAATGGGCTGAAATTTGGCAGGTTGATCGGAAATAAAAATCGCGCCGGAGGCAATTTCGTCATTTTTCTGGACTGTGTCGGAATGGGCTAAAATTTGACTGGTTGATCGGACACAAAAACTACGCCAGGGTCAATTTCGTCATTTTTCACGACGACGTCGGAATGGGCTAAAATTTGACAGGTTGATCAGAAACAAAAATCGCGCCGGGCGCAATTTCGTCATTTTTCGCGACTGTGTCGGAATGGGCTATAATTTGACAGGTTGATCGGAAACAAAAATCGCGCCGGGGGTAATTTCGCCATTTTTTGCGACTGTGTCGGAATGGGCTAAAGTTTGACAGGTTGATCGGAAACGAAAATCACGCTGGCGTCAATTTCGTCATTTTTCGCGACTGTGTCGGAATGGGCTAAAATTTGACAGTTTGATCGGGAACAAAACTCGTGCCGGGTGAATATCGTCATTTTTCGCAACTGTGTCGGAATTGGCTAAATTTTGACAGGTTGATCGGAAACAAAAACCGCGCCGGGGTCAATTAAGTCATTTTTCGCGACTGTGTCGGAATGGGTTCAAATTTGACAGGTTGATCGGAAACAAAAATCGCGCCGGGGGCAATTTCGTCATTTTTCGCGACTGTGTCGGAATGGGCTAAAATTTGACAGGTTGATCGGAAACAAAAATTTCGCCAAGGGCAATTTCGTCATTTTTATGGACTGTGTCGGAATAGGCTAAAATTTGACTGGTTGATCGGAAACTAAAGCTGCGCCAGGGGCAATTTCGTCATTTTTCGCGATGATGTCGGAATGGGCTAAAATTTGACTGGTTTATCGGAAAGAAAAATCGCGCCGGGTGCAATTTCGTCATTTTTCGCGACTGTGTCGGAATGGGCAAAAATTTGATAGTTTGATCGGAAACAAAAATCGCGCCGGGGTCAATTTCGTCATTTTTCGCGACTGTGTCGGAATGGGCTCAAATTTGACAGGTTGATCAGGAACAAAAATCGTGCCGGGTGGATTTCGCCATTTTTCGCAACTGTGTCGAAATTGGCTAAAATCTGAATGGTTGATCGGAAACAAAAATCGCGCCGAAGGCAATTTCGTCATTTTTCGCGACTGCGTCGGAATGGGTTAAAATTTGGCAGGTTGATCGGAAATAAAAATCGCACCGGAGGCAATTTCGTCATTTTTCTAGACTGTGTCGAAATGGGCTAAAATTTGACTGGTTGATCGGAAACTAAAATTACGCCAGGGGCAATTTCGTCATTTTTCGCGACGATGTCGGAATGGGCTAAAATTTGACTGGTTGATTGGAAACAACAACCGCGTCGGGGGCAATTTCATCATTTTTCGCTACTGTGTTGGAATGGGCTAAAATTTAACTGGCTGATCGGAAACAAAAATCGCCCCGCGGTCAATTTCGTCATTTTTCGCGACTGTGTCGGAATGGGCTCAAACTTGACAGGTTGATCGGGAACAAAAATCGTGCCGGGTGAATTTTGTCATTTTTCGTAACTGTGTCAAAATTGGCTAAAATTTGACAGGTTGATCGGAAACAAAGATCGCGGCGGGGGCAATTTCGTCATTTTTCGCGACTGTGTCGGAGTGGGCTGAAATTTGACAGGTCGATCGGAAACAAAAATCGCCCCGCGGTCAATTTCGTCATTTTTCGCGACTGTGTCGGAATGGGCTAAAATTTGACAGGTTGATCGGAAACAAAAATTGCGCCGAGGGCAATTTCGCCATTTTTTGCGACTGAGTCGGAATGGGCTAAAATTTGATAGGTCGATCGGAAACAAAAATCGCGCCGGGGGCTATTTCGTCATTTTTCTGGACTGTGTCTGAATGGGCTAAAATTTGACTGGTTGATCGGAAACTAAAACTGCGCCAGGTGCAATTTCGTCATTTTTCGCGACGGTTTCGGAATGAGCTAAAATTTGACTGGTTGATCGAAAACAAAAATCGCGCCGGGGGCAGTTTCGTCATTTTTCGCGACTGTGTTGGAATTGGCTAAAATTTGACAGGTTGATCGGAAACAAA
>NW_019267259.1:0-1976 GCF_002742605.1 Olea europaea var. sylvestris | reverse complement strand
TGTGTCGGAATGGGCTCAAATTTGACAGGTTGATCGGAAACAAAAATCGCGCCGGGGGCTATTTCGTCATTTTTTTGGGACTGTGTCGGAATGGGCTAATATTTGACAGGTTGATCGGAAACAAAAATCGTGCCGGGGTCATTTTCGTCATTTTTCGCGACTGTGTCGGAATGGGCTAAAATTTGACAGGTTGATCGGAAACAAAAATCGCGTAGGGGGCAATTTCGTCATTTTTCGTTACTGTGTCGGAATGGGCTAAAATTCGACAGGTTGATCGAAAACAAAAATCGCGCTGGGGTCAATTTCGTCATTTTTCGCGACTGTGTCGGAATGGGCTCAAATTTGACAGGTTGATCGGAAATAAAAATCGCTGATTTCGTCATTTTTCGCGAGTGTGTCGGAATGGGCTGAAATTTGGCAGGTTGATCGGAAATAAAAATCGCTGATTTCGTCATTTTTCGCGAGTGTGTCGGAATGGGCTGAAATTTGGCAGGTTGATCGGAAATAAAAATCGCTGATTTCGTCATTTTTCGCGAGTGTGTCGGAATGGGCTGAAATTTGGCAGGTTGATCGGAAATAAAAATCGCTGATTTCGTCATTTTTCGCGAGTGTGTCGGAATGGGCTGAAATTTGGCAGGTTGATCGGAAATAAAAATCGCTGATTTCGTCATTTTTCGCGAGTGTGTCGGAATGGGCTGAAATTTGGCAGGTTGATCGGAAATAAAAATCGCTGATTTCGTCATTTTTCGCGAGTGTGTCGGAATGGGCTGAAATTTGGCAGGTTGATCGGAAATAAAAATCGCTGATTTCGTCATTTTTCGCGAGTGTGTCGGAATGGGCTCAAATTTGATAGGTTGATCGGAAACAAAAATCGCGCCGGGGGCAATTTCGCCATTTTTCGCGACTATGTCGGAATGGGCTAAAGTTTGACAGGTTGTTCGGAAACGAAAATCACGCTGATTTCGTCATTTTTCGCGACTGTGTCGGAATGGGCTCAAATTTGACAGTTTGATTGGGAACAAAAATCGTGCCGGGTGAATATCGTCATTTTTCGCGACTGTGTCGGAATTGGCTAAATTTTAACTGGTCGATCGGAAACAAAAATCGCGCCGGGGTCAATTACGTCATTTTTCGCGACTGTGTCGGAATGGGTTCAAATTTGACAAGTTGATCGAAAACAAAAATCGCGTCGGGGGCAATTTCGTCATTTTTCGCGACTGTGTCGAAATGGGCTAAAATTTGACTGGTTGATCGGAAACTAAAGCAGCGCCAGGGGCAGTTTCGTCATTTTTCGCAATGATGTCGGAATGGGCGAAAATTTGACTGGTTTATCGGAAATGAAAACCGCGCCGAGGGCAATTTCGTCATTTTTCGCGACTGTGTCGGAATGGGCTAAAATTTGAAAGTTTGATCGGAAACAAAAATCGCGCCGGGGTCAATTTCGTCATTTTTCGCAACTGTGTCGGAATTGGCTCAAATTTGACAGGTTGATCGGGAACAAAAATCGTGGCGGGTGAATATCGTCATTTTTCGCAGTTGTGTCGGAATTGGCTAAAATTTGATTGGCTGATCGGAAACAAAAATCGCGACGGGGGCAATTTCATCATTTTTCGCAACTGTGTCGAAATGGGCTAAAATTTGACAGGTTGATCGGAAACAAAAATCGCGCAGGGGTCAATTTCGTCATCTTTCGCGACTGTGTCGGAATGGGCTCAAATTTGACAGGTTGACCGGGAACAAATATCGTGTCGAGTGGATTTCGTCATTTTTCGCGACGATATCGGAATGGGCTAAAATTTGACTGATTGATTGGAAACAAAAATTCCGCCGGGGGCAATTTCGTCATTTTTCGAGACTGTGTCGGAGTGGGCTCAAATTTGACAGGTTGATCGAGAACAAAAATCGTGCCGTGTCATTTTCGTCGTTTTTCGCAACTGTGTCGGAATTGGCTAAAATTTGACGGGTTCATCGGAAAC
>NW_019267258.1:0-5987 GCF_002742605.1 Olea europaea var. sylvestris | reverse complement strand
TTATTGGCGAATTGCTAGTCAAATGGGATTGGAATCAAGCCAATGAAAAGTGGCTTTTGATTTCACGATAACTTCGGATTTTTCCGTTTTTCTCTAATTGCTAGTCTAATTTGATTTGAATCGAGCCATTGAAAAGTGGTTTTTGTTTTCATAATAACTTCAGGTTTGTTCGTTTTTGGCGAATTTCTAGTCTAATTTGATTGGAATCGAGCCAATGAAATGTGGTTTTTGATTTCATGATAACTTCGGGTTTGTTCGTTTTTGGCGAATTCCTAGTCTAATTCTATTGGAATCGAGCCAATGAAAAGTGGCTTCTGATTTGGGTTTTGTTCGTTTTTGGCAAATTGCTAGTCTATTTCGATTGGAATCAAGCCAAAGAAATGTGGTTTTGGATTTCATGAAAACTTTGGGTTTGTTCATTTTTGGCGAACTGCAAGACTAATTCGATTGGAATCGAGCCAATGAAAAGTGGTTTTTAATTTCAAGATAACTTCGGGTTTCTTCATTTTTGGCGAATTGCTAATCTAATTCGATCGGATCGTGCCAATGAAAAGTGACTTTTGATTTCCTGATAAATTTAGGTTTGCTCATTTTTGGTGAATTGTTAGTCTAATTCGATTAGAATCGAGCCAATGAATAGTGGCTTTTGACTTCATGATAACATCGAGTTTGTTTGTTTTTGGCGAATTGCTAGTGTAATTCGATTGGGATCGAGCCAATGAAAAGTGGGTTTTGATTTCAAGATAACACAGGTTGGCTCGTTTTTGGCGAAGTGCTAGTCTAATTATATTGGAATCGAGTCAATGAAAAGTGATTTTTGATTTCACGATAACTTCGAGTTTATTCGGTTTTGCTGAATTGCTAGTCTAATTCGATTGGAATCGAGCCAATGAAAAGTCGCTTTTAATTTCATGATAACTTCGGGTTTGGTCATTTTTGGCGAATTGCTAGTCTAATTCGATTTGAATCGAGCCAATGAAAAGTGGTTTTTGATTTCATGATAATTTCGGGTTTGTTCGTTTCTTGGCAAATTGCTAGTCTATTTCGATTGGAATCGAGCTAAAGAAATGTGGTTTTGGATTTCATGATAACTTCGGGTTCGCTCATTTTTGGCGAACTGCTAGTCAAATTCGATTGGAATCAAGCCAATGAAAAGTGGCTTTTGATTTCATGATAACTTCGGGTTTTTTCGTTTTTCGCTAATTGCTAGTCTAATTTGATTTGAATCGAGCCATTGAAAAGTGGTTTTTGTTTACATAATAACTTCAGGTTTGTTCATTTTTGGCGAAGTTCTAGTCTAATTCGATTGGAATCGAGCCAATGAAATGTGGTTTTTGATTTCATGATAACTTCGGGTCTGTTCGCTTTTCATGATATCTTCGGGTTTGTTCGTTTGTGGCGAATTCCTAGTTTAATTCTATTGGAATCGAGCCAATGAAAAGTGGTTTTTGATTTCTTGATAACTTCGGGCTTTTTCATTTTTGGCAAATTGATATTCTATTTCGATTGGAATCGAGCCCAAGAAATGTGGTTTTGGATTTCATGACAACTTCGGGTTTGTTCATTTTCGGCAAACTGCTAGGCTAATTCGATTGGAATCGAGCCAATGACAACTGGTTTTTAATTTCATGATAACTTCGGGTTTGTTCGTTTATTGGCGAATTGCTAGTCAAATGGGATTGGAATCAAGCCAATGAAAAGTGGCTTTTGATTTCACGATAACTTCGGATTTTTTCGTTTTTCGCTAATTGCTAGTCTAATTTGATTTGAATCGAGCCATTGAAAAGTGGTTTTTGTTTTCATAATAACTTCAGGTTTGTTCGTTTTTGGCGAATTTCTAGTCTAATTCGATTAGAATCGAGCCAATGAAATGTGGTTTTTGATTTCATGATAACTTCGGGTTTGTTCGTTTTTGGCGAATTCCTAGTCTAATTCTATTGGAATCGAGCCAATGAAAAGTGGCTTCGGATTTCTTGATAACTTCGGGTTTGTTCGTTTTTGGCAAATTGCTAGTCTATTTCGATTGGAATCAAGCCAAAGAAATGTGGTTTTGGATTTCATGATAACTTCGGGTTCGCTCATTTTTGGCGAACTGCTAGTCAAATTCGATTGGAATCAAGCCAATGAAAAGTGGCTTTTGATTTCATGATAACTTCGGGTTTTTTCGTTTTTCGCTAATTGCTAGTCTAATTTGATTTGAATCGAGCCATTGAAAAGTGGTTTTTGTTTACATAATAACTTCAGGTTTGTTCATTTTTGGCGAATTTCTAGTCTAATTCGATTGGAATCGAGCCAATGAAATGTGGTTTTTGATTTCATGATAACTTCGGGTTTGCTCGCTTTTCATGATAACTTCGGGTTTGTTCGTTTGTGGCGGATTCCTAGCTAATTCTATTGGAATCGAGCCAATGAAAAGTGGTTTTTGATTTCTTGATAACTTCGAGTTTGTTCGTTTCTGGCAAATTGCTAGCCTATTTCGATTGGAATCGAGCCAAAGAAATGTGGTTTTGGATTTCATGACAACTTCGGGTTTGTTCATTTTTGGTGAACTGCAAGACTAATTCGATTGGAATCGAGCCAATGGAAAGTGATTTTTAATTTCAAGATAGCTTCGGGTTTGTTCGTTTTTGGCGAATTGCTAGTCTAATTCGACTGGATCGAGCCAATGGAAAGTGGCCTTTGATTTCATGATAAATTTGGGTTTTTTCATTTTTGGTGAATTACTAGTCTAATTCGATTGGAACCGAGCTAATGAAAAGTTACTTTTGATTTCACGATAACTTCGGGTTTGTTCATTTTTCGCAAATTGCTATTCTAATTCGATTGGAATCGAGCTAATGAAAAGTTATTTTTGATTTCACGATAACTTCGGGTTTGTTCGTTTTTGGCAAATTACTATTCTAATTCGATTGTAATCGAGCCAGCGAAAAGTGGCTTTTGATTTCGTCATAACCTTGGGTTCGTTCGTTTTTAGGTAATTGCTAGTCTAATTCAATTGGAATCGAGCCAATGAAAAGTAGCTTTTGATTTCACGATAATTTCGCGTTTGTTCAAATTTGACGAATTTCTATTCTACTTCGATTGGAATCGAGCCAACGAGAAGTGGCTTTTGATTTCATGATAACTTCGAATTTGTTAATTTTTGGCAAATTGCTAGTCTAATTTGATTGGAATCGAGCCAGTGAAAAGTGACTTTTGATTTCATGATAATTTTGGGATTGTTCATTTTTGACGAATTGCTAATCTAATTCCATTGGATTCAAGCCAATGAAAAGAGGTTTTTAATTTAATGATAACTTCGGGTTTGTTCGTTTCATGGTGAACTGCTAGTCTAATTCGATTGGAATCGACCCAATGAAAAGTTGTTTTCGATTTCACGAAAACTTCGGGTTTGTTCGTTATTGGCAAATTACTATTCCAGTTCGAATTGAATCGAGCCAATGAAAAGTGGCTTTTGATTTCATTATAACTTCGGATTTGTTCATTTTTGGCTAATTGCTAGTCTAATTCTATTGGAATCAAGCCATTGAAAAGTGGGTTATGATTTCATGATAACTTCGATTTTGTTCATTTTTGCCGAATTGCTAGTCCAATTCAATTGGAATCGAGCCAACGAAAAGTGGTTTTTGATTTCAAGATAACCTAGGGTTTGTTTACTTGTTGTGATAACTACAGGTTTTTTCATTTTTGGCGAATTCCTAGTCTAATTCGATTGGAATCTAGCCAATGAAAAATGACTTTTGATTTCCTGATAACTTCAGGTTTGTTCATTTTTTGCAAATTGTTGTCTACTTCGATTGGAATCGAACGAATGAAAAGTGGGTTTCGATTTCAAGATAATTCGGGTTTGTTTATTTTGGCGAATTGCTAGTCTAATTCGATTGGAATCGAGCCAATGAAAAGTGGCTTTTGATTCCATGATAACATCGGGTTTGTTCATTTTTAGTGAACAGCTAGTGTAATTTGATTGGAATCGAGCCAACGAAAAGTGGTTTTCGATTTCAAGATAACTTCGAGTTTGTTAGTTTTATACGAATTGCTAGTCCAATACGATTGGAATTGAGCCAATGAAAAGTGATTTTTGATTTCATGATAACTTTGGGTTTGTTCGTTTTTGGCGAATTGCTATTCTAATTCGATTGGAATCGAGACAATGAAAAGTGGCTTTTGTTTTCATGATAACTTCGCCTTTGTTCAATTTTGGCGAATAGCTAGCCTAATTCGATTGGAATCGAGCCAATGAAAAGTGGCTTTTGATATCGTGATAACTTCGCGTTTGTTTAATTTTGGCTAATTGCTAGTCTAATTCGATTGGAATCGAGCTAATGAAAAGTGGATTTTGTTTTCATGACTACTTCAAGTTTGTTCATTTTTGTCAAATTGCTAGTCTAATTCGATTGGAATCGAGCCAGTGAAAAGTGACTTTTGGTTTCGTCATAACCTCGGGTTTGTTCATTTTTGGGGAATTGCTAGTCTAATTCGATTGGAATCGAGCCAATGAAAAGTGGCTTTTGATTTCTTGATAGCTTCGCATTTGTTCAGTTTTGACAAATTGCTAGTCTAATTCGATTGGAATCGAGCCAATGAGAAGTGGCTTTTGATTTCATGATAACTTTGGGTGTTTTTATTTTTGGCGTATTACTTGTCTAATTCGATTGGAATCTAGACAATGAAAAGTGGGTTTTGATTTCATGAAAACTTCGATTTTGTTCATTTTTGGAGAATTGCTAGTGTAATACGATTGGAATCGAGCCAATGAAAAGTGGTTTTTGATTTTAAGATAATTTCGGGTTTGTTCGTTTTTAGCAAGGTGGTAGTCTAATTCGATTGGAATCGAGCCAATGAAAAATGATTTTTGATTTCACGATAACGTCGGGTTTGTTCATTTTTGGTGAATTACTAGTCTAATTTGATTGGAATCGAGCCTTCGAATAGTGGCTTTTGATTTCATGATTACTTCGGGTTTGTTCATTTTTGTCAAATTGCTATTCTAATTCGATTGGAATTGAGCTAATGAAAAGAAGCTTTTGATTTCATCATAACCTCGGGTTTGTTTGTTTTAGCCGAATTGCTAGTCTAATTCGATTGGAATCGAGCCAACGAATAGTGGCTTTTGTCTTCAGGATAGCTTCGGGTTCGTTCGATTTTGGTGAATTGCTAGTCTAATTCAATTGGAATCGAGCCAATGAAAAGTGACTTTTGATTTCATGATGAGTTTGGGTATTTTTGTTTTTGGCGAATTGCTTGTCTAACTCGATTGGAATTTAGACAATGAAAAGTGGGTTTTGATTTCATAACTTCAGGTTTTTCATTTTTCGCGAATTGCTAGTCTGATTCGATTGGAATCGAGCCAATGAAAAGTGGATTTTGTTTTCATGACAACTTCGAATTTGTTCGTTTTTGTCGAATTGCTAGTCTAATTCTATTGGAATCGAGCCAATGAAATGTGGTTTTTGATTTCACGATAACTTCGAGTTTGTTCATTTTTGGCAAATTGCTATTCTATTTTGATTGGAATCGAGCCAGTGAAAAGTGGCTTTTGATTTCGTCATAACCTCGGGTTTGTTCATTTTTGGGAAATTGTTAGTGTAATTCGATTGGAATCGAGCCAATGAAAGTGGCTTTTGATTTCTTGATCATTTCGCGTTTGCTCAATTTTGACGAATTGCTAGTCTAATCCGATTGGAATCGAGCCATTGAGAAGTGGCTTTTGATTTCATGATAAATTCGGGTTTGTTTATTTTTGGGGAATTGCTAGTCTAATTCGATAGGAATCTGGCCAACGAAAACTGGCTTTCGATTTCATGATAATTTCGGGCTTGTTTGTTTTTGTCGAATTGCTAGTCTAATTCGATTGGAATCGAGCCAATGAAAAGTGACTTTTGATTTCTTGATAACTTCGCGTTTGTTCAATTTTGGCGAATTGCTAGTCTAATTCGATTGGAATCGAGCCAATGAAAAGTGGATTTTGTTTTCATGACAACTTC
>NW_019267257.1:4331-5988 GCF_002742605.1 Olea europaea var. sylvestris | reverse complement strand
ATAAGTACTTTTTGGAAATGTAGCGACCCTTTCGGATTGAACTCACAACTTCGTCGTGACCGATGAGGGATTTTGGCCATTTTCCGAAAGAATGAGCACTTTTATATTAGGAAGGCTTGGACAGTCGACGTATGAAGAATTGAGAGTAACTTTTGCACACGGTGTCCATTTCGGGCCAATAAGTACATTTTGGAAATGTAGCGTCCGTTTTGGTTTGAACTCGCCGCTTCGTCGTGACGTATGAGGGATTTCAGCCATTTTTTGAAAGAATGGGCAATTTTATTTTTGGAAGGCTTGGATAGTCGGCGTACGAAGAACTGAGCGTAACTTTTGCACACGGTGTCCGTTTTGGGCCCATAAGTACTTTTTGGAAATGTAGCGACCCTTTCGGATTGAACTCACAACTTCGTCGTGATCGATGAGGGATTTCAGCCATTTTTTGAAAGAATGGGCAATTTTATTTTTGGGAGGCTTGGATAGTCGGCGTACGAAGAACTGAGCGTAACTTTTGCACACGGTGTCCGTTTTGGGCCCACAAGTACTTTTTAGAAATGTAGCGACCCTTTCGGATTGAACTCACAACTTCGTCATGACTGATGAGGGATTTCGGCCATTTTTCTAAAGAATTAGCACATTTTTATTCGGAAGGCTTGGATAGTCGACGTACGATGAATTGAGCGTAGCTTTTGCACACGGTGTCCATTTTGGGCCCACAAGTACTTTTTGGAAATGTAGCGACCCTTTCGGTTTGAACTCACAACTTCTTCGTGACCGATGAGGGATTTCGGCCTTTTTTCCAAAGAATGAGCAATTTTATGTTTGGAAGGCTTGGATAGTCGGCGTACGAAGAATTGAGCGTAATTTTTGCACACGGTGTCCATTTTGGGCCCATAAGTACTTTTTGGAAATGTAGCGACCCTTTCGGATTAAACTCACCGCTTCGTCGTGACCTATGAGGGATATCGGCCATTTTTCGAAAGAATGAGCAATTTTATGTTTGGAAGGTTTGGATAGTCGTCGTACGAAGAATTGCGCGTAATTTTTGCACACGGTGTCCGTTTTGGGCTCATAAGTAATTTTTGGAAATGTAGCGACCGTTTTGGATTGAACTCACTGCTTCGTCGTGACCGATGAGGGATTTCGGCCATTTTTCGAAGGAATGAGCAATTTTAAATTTGAAAGGCTTGGACAGTCGACGTAAGAAGAATTGAGCGTAACTTTTGCACACGGTGTCCGTTTTGGGCCCATAAGTACTTTTTGGAAATGTAGCGACCCTTTCGGATTGAACTCACTACTTCGTCGTGACCGATGAGGGATTTTGGCCATTTTTCGAAAGAATGAACAATTTTATGTTTGGAAGGCTTGGATAGTCGACGTACGAAGAATAGAGCGTAACTTTTGCACACGGTGTCCGTTTTGGGCCCATAAGTACTTTTCGGAAATGTAGCGTTCGTTTTGGTTTGAACTCACCGCTTCGTCGTGACGTATGAGGGATTTCAGCCATTTTTTGAAAGAATGAGCAATTTTATGTTTGGACGGCTTGGATAGCCGGCGTACAAAGAATTGAGCGTAGCTTTTGCACACGGTGTCCGTTTTGGGCCCATAAGTACTTTTCGGAAATGTAGCGACCCTTTCGGATTGAACTCACAACTTCGTC
>NW_019267257.1:0-3189 GCF_002742605.1 Olea europaea var. sylvestris | reverse complement strand
AATCAGTCAAATTTTAGCCGATTCCGACACCGTCACGAAAAATGAGGAAATTGCCCCAGCGTGATTTTTGTTTCCTATCAATCTATCAAATTTGAGCCAATTTCGACACCGTCGCGAAAAATTACGAAATCGCCCACGACGCGATTTTCGTTTCCCATCAATCAGTCAAATTTTATTCCATTTCGACACCGTCGCGAAAAATGACGAAATTGCCCTCGGCGCGATTTTTGTTCCCGATCAACCTTTCAAATTTGAGCCCGCCCCCTGCGCGATTTTTGTTTTCCATCAATCAGTCGAATTTTAGCCGATTCCGACACGGTCGTGAAAAATGACGAAATTGCATCCGGCGCAATTTTTGTTTCCCATCAATCAGTCAAATTTTAGACGATTCCAACACCGTCTCGAAAAATGAGGAAATTGCCCCCGGTGTGGTTTTTGTTTCCCATCAATCAGTCAACTTTTAGCCGATTCCGACACCGTCACTAAAAATGACGAAATTGCCCCTGCGCGATTTTTGTTTCCCATCAATCAGCTAAATTTTAGCCAATTTCGTCTCAGTTACGACAAATGACGAAATTACACCCCCGGCGCGATTTTTGTTTCCGATCAATCTGTAAAATTTTTGCTCATTCCAACACCGTCGCGAAAAATGACGAAATCGCCCCCTGCGCGCTTTTTGTTTCCCATTAATCTGTCAAATTTTAGCCGATTTCGACACCGTCGCGAAAAATGACGAAATCGCCCCCTGCGCGCTTTTTGTTTCCCATTAATCTGTCAAATTTTAGCCGATTTCGACACCGTCGCGAAAAATGACGAAATTGACTCCGGCGCGATTTTTATTTCCGATCAATCTGTCAAATTTTTGCTAATTCCAACACCGTTGCGAAATTGACCCCGGCGCAATTTTTGTTTCCCATCTATCAGTTAAATTTTAGCCGATTCCGACACCGTCACGAAAAATGACTAAATTGCCCCTGTGCGATTTTTGTTTCCCATCAATCAGACAAATTTTAGCCGATTTCGACATTGTCGCGAAAAATGACAAATTGCCCCCGACGCGATTTTTGTTTTCCGATCAATTTGTCAAATTTTTGCTCATTCCAACACCGTCGCCAAAAATGACGAAATCGCCCCTGCACGATTTTTGTTTCCCATCAATCAACTAAATTTTAGCCGATTTCGTCACAGTTGCGAAAAATGATGAAATTGCCCCCGGCGCGATTTTTGTTTCCAATCAATCTGTCAAATTTTTGCCCATTCCAACACCGTCGCGAAAAATGACGAAATCGCCCCCTGCGCGATTTTTGTTTCCCTTCAATCAATCAAATTTTAGTCGATTCCGACACCGTCGCGAAAAATAATGAAATTGCCCCCGTCGCGATTTTTGTTTCCGATCAATCTGTCAAATTTTTGCTAATTCCAACACCGTTGCGAAATTGACCCCGGCGCAATTTTTGTTTCCCATCTATCAGTTAAATTTTAGCCGATTCCGACACCGTCACGAAAAATGACTAAATTGCCCCTGTGCGATTTTTGTTTCCCATCAATCAGACAAATTTTAGCCGATTTCGACAATGTCGCGAAAAATGACAAATTGCCCCCGGCGCGATTTTTGTTTCCGATCAATTTGTCAAATTTTTGCTCATTCCAACACCGTTGCGAAAAATGACGAAATCGTCCCTGCACGATTTTTGTTTCCCATCAATCAACTAAATTTTAGCCGATTTCCTCACAGTCGCGAAAAATGACGAAATTGCCCCCGGCGCGATTTTTGTTTCCAATCAATCTGTCAAATTTTTGCCCATTCCAACACCGTCGCGAAAAATGACGAAATCGCCCCCTGCGCGATTTTTGTTTCCCGTCAATCAGTCAAATTTTAGCCGATTCCGACACCGTCGCGAAAAATGACGAAATTGTCCCCGACGCGATTTTTGTTTCCGATCAATCAGTCAAATTTGAGCCGATTCCGACACCGTTGTGAAAAATGACGAAATTGCCCCCGGCGCGATTTTTGTTTCCGATCAATCTGTCAAATTTTTGCTCATTCCAACACCGTCGCGAAAAACGACGAAATTGCCTTTGGCGCGATTTTTATTTCCGATTAATTTGCCAAATTTGAGCCGATTCCGACACCGTTGTGAAAAATGACGAAATTGCGCCCGACGCGATTTTTTTTTCCGATCAATCAGTCAAATTTTAGTCGATTCCGACACCATCGCGAAAAATGATGAAATTGCCCCCGTCGCGATTTTTGTTTCCGATCAATCTGTCAAATTTTTGCTCATTCCAACACCGTCGCGAAAAATGACGAAATCGCCCCTGCACGATTTTTGTTTCCAATCAATCAGCCAAATTTTAGCCGATTCCAACTCCGT
This sequence comes from Olea europaea var. sylvestris, assembly GCF_002742605.1. Taxonomy (NCBI): domain Eukaryota; kingdom Viridiplantae; phylum Streptophyta; class Magnoliopsida; order Lamiales; family Oleaceae; genus Olea; species Olea europaea. The sequence goes on along the minus strand of NW_019267257.1, from coordinate 814 downwards.
CGCGAAAAATGACGAAATTGCCCTGGCGCAATTTTTGTTTCCCATCAATCAGTCAAATTTTAGCCGATTCCTACAACGTCACGAAAAACGAAGAAATTACCCTTGCACGATTTTTGTTTCCCATCAATTAGTCAAATTTTAGCCGATTTCGACACTGTCGCGAAAAATGAGGAAATTGCCCCCGGCTCGAATTTTTTTCCAATCAATTGGTCAAATTTGAGCCCATTTCGACATCGTCGCGAAAAATGACGAAAGCGCCCCATGCGTGATTTTTGTTTCCCGTCAATCAGTCAAATTTTAGTCGATTCCGACACCGTCGCTAAAAATGATGAAATTGCCCCCGATGCGATTTTTATTTCCGAACAATCTGTCAAATTTTTGATAATTCCAGCACCGTTGCGAAATTGACCCCGGCGCAATTTTTGTTTCCCATCAGTCAGTCAAATTTTAGCCGATTCCGACACCGTCACGAAAAATGACTAAATTGCCCCTGCGCGATTTTTGTTTCCCATCAATCAGCTAAATTTTAGCCGATTTCGTCACAGTCGCGAAAAATGACGAAATTGCCCCCGGCGCGATTTTTGTTTCCGATCAATCAGTCAAATTTCAGCCGATTCCGACACCGTCGCGAAAAATGACGAAATTGCCCCCGGCGCGATTTTTGTTTCCAATCAATCTGTCAAATTTTTGCCCATTCCAACACCGTCGCGAAAAATGACGAAATCACCCCTTGCGCGATTTTTGTTTCCCGTCAATCAGTCAAATTTTAGTCGATTCCGACACCGTCGCGAAAAATGATGAAATTGCCCCCGGC
>NW_019267256.1:0-5989 GCF_002742605.1 Olea europaea var. sylvestris | reverse complement strand
GAGCGTAACTTTTGCACACGGTGTCCGTTTTTGGCCCATATGTACTTTTTGGAAATGTAGCGACCCTTTCGGATTGAACTCACCACTTCGTCGTGACCTAAGAGGGATTTCGGCCATTTTTCAGAAGAATTAGCACTTTTTTATTTGGAAGGCTTGGATAGTCGACGTACGAAGAATTGAGCGTAGTTTTTGCACACGGTGTCCGTTTTGGGCCCATAAGTACTTTTTGGAATTGTAGCGATCGTTTTGGATTGAACTCACTGCTTCGTCGTGATGTATGAGGGATTTCGGCCATTTTTCGAACGAATGAGCAATTTTATGTTTGGAAGGTTTGGATAGTCGGCGTACGAAGAATTGAGCGTACTTTTTGCACACGGTGTCCGTTTTGGGCCCATAAGTACTTTTTGGAAATGTAGCGACCCTTTCGGATTGAACTCACCACTTCGTCGTGACCGATGAGGGATTTCGGCCATTTTTCGAAAGAATTAGCACTTTTTTATTTGGAAGGGTTGGATAGTCGACGTACGAAGAATTGAGCGTAACTTTTGCGCACGGTGTCCGTTTTGGGCCCATAAGTACTTTTTGGAAATGTAGCGACCCTTTCGGATTGAACTCACCACTTCGTCGTGACCGATGAGGGATTTCGGCCATTTTTCGAAAGAATGAACAGTTTTCTGTTTGGAAGGTTTGGATAGTCGGCGTGCGAAGAATTGAGCGTAATTTTTGCACACGGTGTCCGTTTTGGGCCCATAAGTAATTTTTGGAAATGTAGCGACCGTTTTGGATTGAACTCACTACTTCGTTGTGATGTATGAGGGATTTGGGCCATTTTTCGAAACAATGAGCACTTTTAAATTTGGAAGGCTTGGATAGTCGATGTAAGAAGAATTGGGCGTAACTTTTGCACACGGTGTTCGTTTTGGGCCCATAAGTACTTTTTGGAAATGTAGCGACCCTTTCAGATTGAACTCACAACTTCGTCGTGACCTATGAGATATTTCGGCCATTTTTTGAAAGAATTAGCACTGTTATATTTGGAAGGCTTGGATAGTCGACGTACGAAGAATTGACCGTAATTTTTGCACACGGTGTCCGTTTTGGGCCCATATGTACTTTTTGGAAATGTAGCGACCCTTTCGGATTGAACTCACAACTTCGTCGTGACCGAGGAGGGATTTCGGCCATTTTTCGAAAGAATGAGCACTTTTTTATTTGGAAGGCTTGGATAGTCGACGTACGAAGAATTGAGCGTAACTTTTGTGCACGGTGTCCGTTTTGGGCCCATAAGGACTTTTTGGAAATGTAGCGACCCTTTCAGATTGAACTCACAACTTCGTCGTGACCGATGAGGGATTTCGGCCATTTTTTGAAAGAATTAGCACTGTTATATTTGGAAGGCTTGGATAGTCAACGTACGAAGAATTGAGCGTAGCTTTTGCACACGGTGTCCATTTTGGGCCCACAAGTACTTTTTGGAAATGTAGCGAACGTTTTGGTTTGAACTCACCGCTTCGTCGTGACGTATGAGGGATTTCAGCCATTTTTTGAAAGAATGAGCAATTTTATGCTTGGAAGGCTTGGATAGTCGGCGTACGAAGAATTGAGCGTAACTTTTGCACACGTCGTCCGTTTTGGGCCTATAAGTACTTTTTGGAAATGTAGCGACCGTTTTGGATTGAACTCACCGCTTCGTCGTGACCGATGAGGGATTTCGGCCATTTTTCGAAAGAATGACCAATTTTATGGTTGGAAGGCTTGGATAGTCGACCTACGAAGAATTGAGCGTAGCTTTTGCGCACGGTGTCCGTTTTGGGCCCATAACTACTTTTTGGAAATGTAGCGACCCTTTCGAATTGAACTCACAACTTCGTCGTGACCGATGATGGATTTCGGCCAATTTTCGAAAGAATGAACAATTTTATGTTTGGAAGGTTTGGATAGTCGGCGTACGAAGAATTGAGCGTAATTTTTGCACACGGTGTCCGTTTTGGGCCCATATGTACTTTTTGGAAATGTAGCGACCCTTTCGAATTGAACTCACAACTTCGTCGTGACCGATGAGGGATTTCGGCCATTTTTCGAAAGAATGACCAATTTTATGTTTGGAAGGGTTGGATGGTCGACCTACGAAGAATTGAGCGTAGCTTTTGCGCACGGTGTCCGTTTTGGGCCCATAACTACTTTTTGGAAATGTAGCGACCCTTTCGAATTGAACTCACAACTTCGTCGTGACCGATGAGGGATTTCGGCCATTTTTCGAAAGAATGACCAATTTTATGTTTGGAAGGGTTGGATGGTCGACCTACGAAGAATTGAGCGTAGCTTTTGCGCACGGTGTCCGTTTTGGGCCCATAACTACTTTTTGGAAATGTAGCGACCCTTTCGAATTGAACTCACAACTTCGTCGTGACCGATGAGGGATTTCGGCCATTTTTCGAAAGAATGACCAATTTTATGTTTGGAAGGGTTGGATGGTCGACCTACGAAGAATTGAGCGTAGCTTTTGCGCACGGTGTCCGTTTTGGGCCCATAACTACTTTTTGGAAATGTAGCGACCCTTTCGAATTGAACTCACAACTTCGTCGTGACCGATGAGGGATTTCGGCCATTTTTCGAAAGAATGACCAATTTTATGTTTGGAAGGGTTGGATGGTCGACCTACGAAGAATTGAGCGTAGCTTTTGCGCACGGTGTCCGTTTTGGGCCCATAACTACTTTTTGGAAATGTAGCGACCCTTTCGAATTGAACTCACAACTTCGTCGTGACCGATGAGGGATTTCGGCCATTTTTCGAAAGAATGACCAATTTTATGTTTGGAAGGGTTGGATGGTCGACCTACGAAGAATTGAGCGTAGCTTTTGCGCACGGTGTCCGTTTTGGGCCCATAACTACTTTTTGGAAATGTAGCGACCCTTTCGAATTGAACTCACAACTTCGTCGTGACCGATGAGGGATTTCGGCCATTTTTCGAAAGAATGACCAATTTTATGTTTGGAAGGGTTGGATGGTCGACCTACGAAGAATTGAGCGTAGCTTTTGCGCACGGTGTCCGTTTTGGGCCCATAACTACTTTTTGGAAATGTAGCGACCCTTTCGAATTGAACTCACAACTTCGTCGTGACCGATGAGGGATTTCGGCCATTTTTCGAAAGAATGACCAATTTTATGTTTGGAAGGGTTGGATGGTCGACCTACGAAGAATTGAGCGTAGCTTTTGCGCACGGTGTCCGTTTTGGGCCCATAACTACTTTTTGGAAATGTAGCGACCCTTTCGAATTGAACTCACAACTTCGTCGTGACCGATGAGGGATTTCGGCCATTTTTCGAAAGAATGACCAATTTTATGTTTGGAAGGGTTGGATGGTCGACCTACGAAGAATTGAGCGTAGCTTTTGCGCACGGTGTCCGTTTTGCGCCCACAAGTACTTTTTGGAAATGTAGCGACCCTTTCAGATTGAACTCACAACTTCATCGTGACCTATGAGGGATTTCGGCCATTTTTCGAAAGAATGAGAACTTTTATATTTGGAAGGCTAGGATAGTCGACGTACGATGAATTGAGCTTAGCTTTTGCACACGGTGTCCGTTTTGGGCCCACAACTACTTTTTGGAAATGTAGCGACCCTTTCGGATTGAACTCACCACTTCGTCCTGACCGATCAGGGATTTCGGCCATTTTTCGAAAGAATGAGCAATTTTTTGTTTGGAAGGCTTGGATAGTCGACGTACGAAGAATTGAGCGTAACTTTTGCGCACGGTGTCCGTTTTGGGCCCATAAGTACTTTTTGGAAATGTAGCGACCCTTTCGGATTGAACTCACAACTTCGTCGTGATCGATGAGGGATTTTGGCCATTTTTCGAAAGAATGAGCAATTTAATGTTTGGAAGGCTTGGATAGTTGACGTACGAAGAATTGAGCGTAACTTTTGCGCACGGTGTCCGTTTTGGGCCCATAAGTACTTTTTGGAAATGAAGTGACCCTTTCGGATTGAACTCACAACTTCGTCGTGACCGATGAGGGATTTCGGCCATTTTTCGAAAGAATTAGCACTTTTTTATTTGGAAGGCTTGGATAGTCGACGTACGAAGAATTGAGCGTAACTTTTGCGCACGGTGTCCATTTTGGGCCCATAAGTACTTTTTGGAAATGAAGTGACCCTTTCGGATTGAACTCACAACTTCGTCGTGACCGATGAGGGATTTCGGCCATTTTTCGAAAGAATTAGCACTTTTTTATTTGGAAGGCTTGGATAGTCGACGTACGAAGAATTGAGCGTAACTTTTGCGCACGGTGTCCATTTTGGGCCCATAAGTACTTTTTGGAAATGAAGTGACCCTTTCGGATTGAACTCACAACTTCGTCGTGACCGATGAGGGATTTCGGCCATTTTTCGAAAGAATTAGCACTTTTTTATTTGGAAGGCTTGGATAGTCGACGTACGAAGAATTGAGCGTAACTTTTGCGCACGGTGTCCATTTTGGGCCCATAAGTACTTTTTGGAAATGAAGTGACCCTTTCGGATTGAACTCACAACTTCGTCGTGACCGATGAGGGATTTCGGCCATTTTTCGAAAGAATTAGCACTTTTTTATTTGGAAGGCTTGGATAGTCGACGTACGAAGAATTGAGCGTAACTTTTGCGCACGGTGTCCATTTTGGGCCCATAAGTACTTTTTGGAAATGAAGTGACCCTTTCGGATTGAACTCACAACTTCGTCGTGACCGATGAGGGATTTCGGCCATTTTTCGAAAGAATTAGCACTTTTTTATTTGGAAGGCTTGGATAGTCGACGTACGAAGAATTGAGCGTAACTTTTGCGCACGGTGTCCATTTTGGGCCCATAAGTACTTTTTGGAAATGAAGTGACCCTTTCGGATTGAACTCACAACTTCGTCGTGACCGATGAGGGATTTCGGCCATTTTTCGAAAGAATTAGCACTTTTTTATTTGGAAGGCTTGGATAGTCGACGTACGAAGAATTGAGCGTAACTTTTGCGCACGGTGTCCATTTTGGGCCCATAAGTACTTTTTGGAAATGAAGTGACCCTTTCGGATTGAACTCACAACTTCGTCGTGACCGATGAGGGATTTCGGCCATTTTTCGAAAGAATTAGCACTTTTTTATTTGGAAGGCTTGGATAGTCGACGTACGAAGAATTGAGCGTAACTTTTGCGCACGGTGTCCATTTTGGGCCCATAAGTACTTTTTGGAAATGTAGTGACGCTTTCGGATTGAACTCACAACTTCATCGTGACCGATGAGGGATTTCGGCCATTTTTCGAAAGAATGAACAATTTTATGTTTGGAAGGTTTGGATAGTCGGCGTACGAAGAATTGAGCGTAATTTTTGCATACGGTGTCCGTTTTGGGCCCATAAGTAATTTTTGGAAATGTAGGGACCGTTTTGGATTGAACTCACTGCTTCGTCGTGATGTATGAGGGATTTCGGCCATTTTTCGAAAGAATGAGCACTTTTATATTTGGAAGGACTGGATAGTCGACGTACGATGAATTGAGCGTAGCTTTTGCGCACGGTGTCCGTTTTGCGCCCACAAGTACTTTTTGGAAGTGTAGCGACCCTTTCGGATTGAACTCACAACTTCGTAGTGACCGATGAGGAATTTCGGCCATTTTTTGAAAGAATTAGCACTTTTATATTTGGAAGGCTTGGATAGTCAACGTACGAAGAATTGAGCGTAGCTTTTGCACACGGTGTCCATTTTGGGCCCACAAGTACTTTTTGGAAATGTTGCGACCGTTTTGGTTTGAACTCATCGCTTCGTCGTGACGTATGAGGGATTTCAGCCATTTTTTGAAAGAATGAGCAATTTTATGTTTGGAAGGTTTGGATTGTCGGCGTACGAAGAATTGTGCGTAATTTCTGCACACGGTGTCCGTTTTAGGCCCATAAGTACTTTTTGAAAATGTAGCGACCGTTTTGGATTGAACTCACCGCTTCGTCGTGATGTATGAGGGATTTCGGCC
>NW_019267255.1:0-5993 GCF_002742605.1 Olea europaea var. sylvestris | reverse complement strand
ATTCGGATGCCCAAACCAAGGAATTTGGCTAAAATCCAATGATCTCAGGTCTGTGCCCCTAGTCCAATTTCGCGGGCCGTTTCTAATCAACCTGCCAAATTTCGACCCATTCCAACACCGTCGTGACAAATGGCAAAATTACCCCTGGTCCGATTTTTCTTTGTTAATTTTCTGTCCAGCACTTCTTCAACCTGACATAATTAATACGAAAATTAATTATTTGGGGGCCCAAACGAAGGAATTTGGCTAAAATCTCGTGATCCCGGGTCTGTGCCCCGAGTCCAATTTCTCGGGCCGTTTCCAATCAACCAACCAAATTTTGGCCGATTCCGACCCCGTCACGATAAATGACAAAATTGCCCCTAGTGCGGTTTTCTTTGTTAATTTTCCGTCTATCACTTCTTCAACCTGACATAATTAATATGGAAATTAATTATTCGGAGGCCCAACCGATGGAATTTGGCTAAAATCTCGTGATCCCGGGTCTGTGCCCCGAGTCCAATTTCGCGGGCCGTTTTCAATCAACCTGCTAACTTTCGGCCCATTCCAACACCGTCGCGACAAATGACAAAATTGACCCTGGTGCGGTTTTGCTTTGTTAATTTTCTGTCCAGTACTTCTTCAACCTCACATAATTAATAAGGAAATTTAGTATTTGGAGGCCCAAACGAAGGAATTTGGCTAAAATCCCGTGATCCCGGGTTTGTTCCCCAAGTCCAAATTCGCAGGCCGTTTCCAATCAACCTGCCAAATTTCAGCCCATTCCGACACTGTCGCGACAAATGACAAAATTGTCCCTGGTGCGGTTTTTCTTTGTTAATTTTCTGTCCAGCACTTCTTCAACCAGACATAATTTATAAGGAAATTAATTATTCGGAGGCCCAAATGAAGGAATTTGGCTAAAATCCCAATGATCCCAGGTCTGTGCCCCCAGTCCAATTTCGCTGGCCGTTTCCAATCAACCTGCTAAATTTCGGCTCATTCCGACACCGTCGCGACAAATGATAAAATTGCCCCTGGTCCAATTTTTCTTTGTTAATTTTCTGTCCACCACATCTACAATCTGACAATATTAATACGGATGTTAATTATTCGAAGGCTCAAATGAAGGAATTTGGATAAAATAATCCCGAGCCTGTGCCCCGAGTCAAATTTCGCGGGCCGTTTCCAATCAACCTGCCACAGTTCGGTCCATTCCGACACCGTCGCGACAAATGAAAAAATTAACCCTTGTGCAGTTTTTCTTTGTCAATTTTCTGTCCATCACTTCTTCAACCTAACATAATTAATACGAAAATTAATAATTCGGAGGCGAAAACGTAGGAATTTGGCTACAATCCCACGATCCCGATTCTATGCCTCGAGTCCAATTTTGCGGGCCGTTTCCAATCAACCTTCCAAATTTCTGCCCATTCCGACACCGTCGCGACAAATGGCAAAATTGCCCCTGGTCCGATTATTCTTTGTTAATTTTCTATCCAGCACTTCTTCAACCTAACATAATTAATACAAAAATTAATTATTTGGGGGCCCAAACGATGGAATTTGTCTAAAATCTCGTGATCTCGGGTTTGTGCCCCGAGTCCAATTTCGTGGGCCGTTTCCAAACAACCATCCAAATTTCAACCCATTCCGATACTGTCGCGACGAATGACAAAATTGCCCCTAGTGCGATTTCGCTTTGTTAATTTTCTGTCCTTCACTTCTTCAACCTGACATAATTAATTAGGAAAATAATTATTCGGAGGCCCAAACAAAGGAATTTGGCTAAAATCCCGTGATCCCGTTTTTGTGCCCCGAGTCCAATTTTGCGGGCTGTTTCAAATCAACCTGCCAAATTTCAGTCCATTCCGACACTGTCGTGACAAATGACAAAATTGTCCCTGGTGCGGTTTCTCTTTGTTAATTTTCTGTCCAGCACTTTTTCAGTCAGACATAAATAATACGGAAATTAATTTTTCGGAGGCCCAAACGAAGGAATTTGGCTAAAATCCCGATGATCCCGAGCCTGTGCCCCGAGTCCAATTTCGCGGGCCGTTTCCAATCAACCTGCCAAATTTCGGCTCATTCTGACATCGTTGTGACAAATGACAAAATTACCCCTGGTCCGATTTTTCTTTGTTAATTTTCAGTCCAGCACTTCTACAATCTGACATTATTAATACAGATATTAATTATTCGGAGGCCCAAATGAAGGAATTTGGATAAAATGATCCCGGGTCTGTGCCCCGAGTCCAATTTCGCGGGCCGTTTCCAATCAACATGTCACAGTTCGGTCCATTCCGACACCGTCGGGACAATTGAGAAAATTGCCCTTGGTGCGGTTTTTCTTTGTCAATTTTCTGTCAAGCACTTCTTCAACCTGACATAATTAATACGAAAATTAATAATTCGGAGGCGAAATCATAGGAATTTGGCCAAAATCCCATGATTCCGGTTCTGTGCCTCGAGTCCAATTTCGCGGGCCGTTTCCAATCAACCTTCCAAATTTCGGCCCATTCCGACACCGTCACGACAATAGACAAAATTGCCCCTGGTCTGATTTTTTTTTGTTAATTTTCTGTCCAACACTTCTTCAACCTTACATAATTAACATGGAAATTAATTATTCGGAAGCCCAAACGAAGGAATTTGACTAAAATCCAGTGATCCCGGGTCTGTGCCCCTAGTCCAATTTCGCGGGCCGTTTCCAATCAACCTGCCAAATTTCGTCCCATTCCAACACCATCGCAACAAATGGCAAAATTGCCCTTGGTCCGATTTTTCTTTGTTAATTTTCTGTCCAGCACTTCTTCAACCTGACATAATTAATACGAAAATTAATTATTTGGGGGCCCAAACGAAGGAATTTGGCTAAAATCTCGTGATCCCGGGTTTTGTGCCCCGAGTCCAATTTCGTGGGCTGTTTCCAAACAACCATCCAAATTTCAACCCATTCCGACACCGTCGCGACGAATGACAAAATTGCCCCTAGTGCGGTTTCGTTTTTTTAATTTTCTGTCCATCACTTCTTCAACCTGACATAATTAATTAGGAAATTAATTATTCGGAGGCCCAAACGAAGGATTTTGGCTAAAATCTCGTGATCCCGGGTCTGTGCCCCGAGTCCAATTTCTCGGGCCGTTCCAATCAACCAACCAAATTTCGACCGATTCCGACCCCGTCACGACAAATGACAAAATTGCCCCTGGTGCGGTTTTCTTTGTTAATTTTCCGTCTATCACTTCTTCAACCTGACATAATTAATACAGAAATTAATTATTTGGAGGCCCAACCGAAGGAATTTGGCTAAAATCAAGTGATCCCGGGTCTGTGCCCCGAGTCCAATTTCGCGGGCCGTTTCCAATCAACCTGCCAAATTTTGGCCCATTCAAACACCATCGCGATAAATAACAAAATTGCCGATGGTACGATTTTGCTTTGTTAATCTTTTGTCAAACAGTTCTTCAACCTGACAGAATTAATTAGGAAATTAATTATTCGGAGGCTCGAACGAAGGAATTCGGCTAAAATCCCGTGATCTCGGGTCTGTGCCCTAAGTCCAATTTTACCGGACGTTTCCAATCAACCTGCCAAATTTTGGCTCATTCCGACACCGTCGCCACAAATGACAAAATTGCCCCTGGTGCGATTTTTCTTTGTTAATTATCTGACCAGCACTTCTTCAACCTGACATAATTAATAAGGAAATTAATTTTTCGAAGGCCCAAACGAAGGAATTTGGCTAAAATCTCGTGATCCCGGGTTTGTGCCCCAAGTCCAATTTTACCGGACGTTTCCAATCAACCTGCCAAATTTTGGCTCATTCCAACACCGTCGCCACAAATGACAAAATTGCCCTGGTGCGATTTTTCTTTGTTAATTATCTGACTAGCACTTCTTCAACCTGACATAATTAATAAGGAAATTAATTTTTCGAAGGCCCAAACGAAGGAATTTGGCTAAAATCCCGTGAGCCCGGGTCTGTGCCTCGAGTCCAATTTTACCGGACGTTTCCAATCAACCAGCCAAATTTCAGCCCATTCCGACACCGTCACCACAAATGACAAAATTGCCCCTGGTACGATTTTTCTTTGCTAATTATCTGACCAGTACTTCTTCAACCTGACATAATTAATAAGGAAATTAATTTTTCTAAGGCCCAAACGAAGGAATTTGGCTAAAATCCCGTGATCCTGGGTCTGTTCCCCGAGTCCAATTTCGCGGGCTATTTCAAATCAACCTGCCAAATTTCGGCCCATTCAGACACCGTCGTGACAAATTACAAAATTACCCGTGGTGCGTTTTGCTTTGTTAATTTTCTATCCATCACTTCTCCAACCTGACATAATTAATTAGGAAATTAATTATTCGGTGGCCCAAACGAAGGAATTTGGCTAAAATCCCGTGACACCGGGTCTGTGCCCCGAGTCCAATGCGTGGGCCAATTCCAATCAGCCTGCCAAATTTCGGCCCGTTCTGACACCATCGAGACAAATGACAAAAATGCCCCTGCTCCGATTTTTCTTCGTTAATTTTCTATCCAGTACTTCTTCAACTTGACATAATTAATTAGGAAATTAAATATTCGGAGGACCAAACGAAGGCATTTTGCTAAAATCTCGTGATACCGGGTATGTGCCTCGAGTCCAATTTCGGGGGCCGTTTCGAATCAACCTGCCAAATTTCGGTCCATTCCGACGCCGTCGCCACGAATGACAAAATTGCCCCTGGTCAGATTTTTCTTTGTTAATTTTCTGTCCTGCACTTCTTCAACCTGACATAATTAATGCGAAAATTAATTATTCGGAGGCCCGAACGAAGGAATTTGGCTAAAATCTCGTGATCCCGGGTATGTGCCTCGAGTCCAATTTTACCGGACGTTTCCAATCAACCTGCCAAATTTCGGCCCATTCCGACGCCGTCGCCACAAATGACAAAATTGTCCCTGGTGCGGTTTTTCTTTGCTAATTATTTGACCAGTACTTCTTCAACCTGACATAATTAGTAAGGAAATTAATTTTTCGAAGGCCCAAACGAAGGAATTTGGCTAAAATCCCGTGATCCCGTGTCTGTGCCCCGAGTCCAATATCACGGGCTATTTCAAATCAATCTGCCAAATTTCGGCCCATTTAGACACCGTCGTGACAAATTTCAAAATTACCCGTGGTGCGTTTTGTTTTGTTAATTTTCTATCCTTCACTTCTCCAACCTGACATAATCAATTACGAAATTAATTATTCGGAGGCCCAAACGAAGGAATTTGGCTAAAATCCCGTGACACCGGATCTGTGCCCCGAGTCCAATGCATGGGCCATTTCCAATCAGCCTGCCAAATTTCAACCCATTCTGACACCGTCGAGACAAATGACAAAAATGCCCCTGCTCCGATTTTTCTTTGTTAATTATCTATCCAGTACTTCTTCAACCTGACATAATTAATTAGGAAATTAAATATTCGGAGGTCCAAATGAAGGCATTTGGCTAAAATCCCGTGATTCCGGGTATGTGCCTTGAGTCCAATTTCACGGGCCGTTTCCAATCAACATGTCAAATTTCGGCCCATTTCGACACAGTCGTCACGAATGATAAAATTGCCCCTAGTCAGATTTTTCTTTGTTAATTTTCTGTCCTGCACTTTTTCAACCTGACATAATTAATACGAAAATTAATTATTCGGAGGCCCAAACGAAGGAATTTGGCTAAAATCTCGTGATCCCGGGTCTGTGCCCCAAGTCCAATTTTATCGAACGTTTCCAATCAGCCTGCCAAATTTCAGCCCATTCCGACACCATCGCCACAAATGACAAAATTGTCCCTGGTGCGTTTTTGTTTTGTTAATTTTCTGTCCATCACTTCTTCAACCTGGCGTAATTAATGCGAAAATTAATTATTCGGAGGTCCAAACGAAGGAATTTGGTTAAAATCCCGTTATCCCGAGTCTGTGCCCCGAATCCAATTTCGCGGGGCCGTTTCCAATCAACCTGCCAATTTTCGGCCCATTCCGATACCCT
>NW_019267254.1:0-5994 GCF_002742605.1 Olea europaea var. sylvestris | reverse complement strand
AAAATGACGAAATTGCCTCCGCCTCAATTTTTGTTTCCGATCGATCCGTCAAATTTTAGCCCATTCCGACACCCTCGCGAAAAATGACGAAATTGCCCCCTGCGTAATTTTTGTTGCCAAATTTCAGCCCATTCTGACAGCGTCGCAAAAAATGACGAAATTGCCCCTGGCGCGATTTTTGTTTCCGATGTATCAGTCAAATCTTACCCCATTCCGACACCATCGTGAAAAATGACGAAATATCCCCCGGGGCGATTTTTATTTCCGATCAACCTGTCAAATTTTAGCCCATTCCGACACCGTCGCGAAAAATGACGAAATTGCCCCTGGCGCTATTTTTGTTTCCGATGAATCAGTCAAATTTTAGCCCATTCCGTCACCATCGCAAAAAATGACGAAATTGCCCCCGGGGCGATATTTATTTGCCATCAACCTGTCAAATTTTAGCCCATTCCGACTCTGTCGCGAAAAATGACGAAATTGCCTCCGGCGCGATTTTTGTTTCAATCAATCTGTCAAATTTTAGCCCATTACGAAACCTTCGCGAAAAATGACGAAATTGCCCCTGGTACGATTTTTATTTCCCATCAATCTGCCAAATTTCAGCCATTTCCGACACCGTTACGAAAAATGTCGAAATCACCCCTAGCGCGATTTTTGTTTCCGATCAACCTGTCTAATTTTGGCCCATTCCAACACCGTCGCGAAAAATGACGAAATAGCACCCGGCGCGATTTTTATTTCCCATCAACCAGTCAAATTTTAGCCCATTCCGACACCATCGCGAAAAATGACGAAATTGCCCCCGGCGCGATTTTTGTTGCCAAATTTCAGCCCATTCCGACAACGTCGCGAAAAATGACGAAATTGCCCCTGGCACGATTTTTGTTTCCGATGAATCAGTCAAATTATAGCCCATTCCGACACCGTCGCGAAAAATGACGAAATTGCCTCCGCCTCGATTTTTGTTTCCGATCGATCTGTCAAATTTTAGCCCATTTGGACACCCTCGCGAAAAATGACGAAATTGCCCCCTGCGTCATTTTTGTTGCCAAATTTCAGCCCATTCCGACAACGTCGCAAAAAATGAAGAAATTGCCCCTGGCTCGATTTTTGTTTCCAATGTATTAGTCAAATCTTACCCCATTCCATCACCATCGTGAAAAATGACGAAATTGCCCTCGGGGCGATTTTTATTTCCGATCAACCTTACAAACTTTAGCCCATTCCGACACCGTCGCGAAAAATGACGAAATTGCCCCCTACGCGATTTTTGTTGCCAAATTTCAGCCCATTCCGACAACGTCACGAAAAATGACGAAATTATCCCTGGCGCGATTTTTGTTTCCGATCAATCTGTCAAATATTAGCCCATTCCGAAACCGTCGAGAAAAATGACGAAATTGCCCCGACGCGATTTTTGTTTCCGATCGATCTGTCAAATTTTAGCCCATTCCGACACCCTTGCGAAAAATGACGAAATTGCCCCCTGCGTGATTTTTGTTACCAAATTTCAGCTCATTCCGACAACGTCGCAAAAAATGACGAAATTGCCCCTGGCGCGATTTTTGTTTCCGATGTATCAGTCAAATCTTACCCCATTCCGAAACCATTGTGAAAAATGACGAAATCGCCCCCGGGGCGATTTTTATTTCCGATCAACCTGTCAAATTTTAGCCCATTCCGACACCGTCGCGAAAAATGACGAAATTGCACCCTACGCGATTTTTATTGCCAAATTTCAGCCCATTCCGACAACCTCGTGAAAAATGACGAAATAGCCCCTGGCGCTATTTTTGTTTCCGATGAATCAGTCAAATTTTAGCCCATTCCGTCACCATCGCGAAAAAATGACGAAATTGCCCCCGGGGCGATTTTTATTTCCCATCAACCTGTCAAATTTTAGCCCATTCCGACTGCGTCGCGAAAAATGATGAAATTGCCTCCGGCGCGATTTTTGTTTCCGATCAATCTGTCAAATTTTAGCCCATTACGAAACCGTCGCGAAAAATGACGAAATTGCCCCTGGTGCGATTTTTATTTCCCATCAATCTGAAAAATTTCAGCCATTTCCGACACCGTTGCGAAAAATGTCGAAATCACCCCTAGCGCGGTTTTTGTTTCCGATCAACCTGTGTAATTTTGGCCCATTCCAACACCGTCGTGAAAAATGACGAAATTGCCCCCGGCGCGATTTTTATTTCCCATCAACATGTCAACTTTTAGCCCATTCCGACACCATCGCGAAAAATGACGAAAGTACCCCCGGTGCAATTTTTGTTGCCAAATTTCAGCCCATTCCGACAACATCGCGAAAAATGACGAAATTGCCCCTGGCGCGATTTTTGTTACCGATCAATCTGTCAAATTTTAGCCCATTCCGAAACCGTCGAGAAAAATGACGAAATTGCCCCGACGCGATTTTTGTTTCTGATCGATCTGTCAAATTTTGGCCCATTCCGACACCCTCGCGAAAAATGACGAAATTGCCCCTGCCTGATTTTTGTTGCCAAATTTCAGCCCATTCCGACGACGTCGCAAAAAATGACGAAATTGCCCCGGCGCGATTTTTGTTTCCGATGTATCAGTCAAATATTACCCCATTCCGTCACCATCGTGAAAAATGACGAAATTGCCCCCGGGGCGATTTTTATTTCCGATCAACCTGTCAAATTTTAGCCCATTCCGACACCGTCGTGAAAAATGACGAAATTGCCCCCTACGCGATTTTTGTTCCCAAATTTCAGCCGATTCCGACAACGTCGCGAAAAATGACGAAATTGCCCCTGGCGCTATTTCTGTTTCCGATGAACCAGTCTAATTTTAGCCCATTCCGTCACCATCGCGAAAATTGATGAAATTGCCCCCTCGGCGATTTTTATTTCCCATCAACCTTTCAAATTTTAGCCCATTCCGACTCCGTCGCGAAAAATGATGAAATTGCCTCCAGCGCGATTTTTGTTTCCGATCAATCTGTCAAATTTTAGCCCATTACGAAACCGTCGCGAAAAATGACGAAACTGCCCCTGGTGCGATTTTTATTTCCCATCAATCTGCAAAATTTCAGCCATTTCCGACACCGTTGCGAAAAATGTCGAAATCTTCCCTAGCGCGATTTTTGTTTCCGATCAACCTGTCTAATTTTGGCCCATTCCAACACCGTCGTGAAAAATGACGAAATTGCCCCCGGCGCGATTTTTATTTCCCATCAACCTGTCAAATTTTAGCCCATTCCGACACCGTCGCGAAAAATGACGAAATTGCCCCCGCGGGCGATTTTTGTTGCCAAATTTCAGCACATTCCGACAACGTCGCGAAAAATGACGAAATTACCCCTGGCGCGATTTTTGTTTACGATCAATCTGTCAAATTTTAGCCCATTCCGACACCGTCGCGAAAAATGACAAAATTACCCCCGGTGCGATTTTGGTTTCCGATCAATCTGTCAAATTTAATCCCATTCCGACACCGTCGCGAAAAATGATGAAATTGCCCCTGCGCGATTTTTGTTGCCAAATTTAAGCCCAATTCGACAACGTCGCGAAAAATGACGAAATTGCGCCTGGCGCGATTTTTGTTTCCGATGAATCAGTCAAATTTTAGCCCATTCCGACACCGTCGCGAAAAATGACGAAATTGTCCCCGGCGCGATTTTCGTTTCCGATCGATCTGTAAAATTTTAGCCCATTCTGACACCGTCTCGAAAAATGACGAAATTGCCCCCGTCGCGATTCTTGTTGCCAAATTTCAGCCCATTCCGACAACATCGCGAAAAATGACGAAATTGCCCCTGGCGCGATTTTTGTTTCCGATCAATCTGTCAAATTTTAGGTCATTACGAAACCGTCGCGAAAAATGACGAAATTGCCCCCGGCGCGATTTTTGTTTCCGATCAATCTGTCAAATTTAGCCCATTCCGGCACCGTCACGAAAAATGACGAAACTGCACCCGGCGTGATTTTTGTTTCCGATGAATCAATCAAATTTTAGACCATTACGACACCCTGGCGAAAAATGACGAAATTACCTCCGGCGCGATTTTTGTTTCCAGTCAATCTGTCAAATTTTAGTCGATTCCGACACCGTCGCGAAAAACGACGAAATTACCTCCGGCGCGATTTTTGTTTCCGATCAATCTGTCAAATTTTAGCCCATTACTAAACCGTCGCGAAAAATGACGAAATTGCCCTTGGTGCGATTTTTATTTCCCATCAATCTGCCAAATTTCAGCCATTTTCGACACTGTCGCGAAAAATGTCGAAATCACCCGTAGCGCGATATAGCCCATTCCAATCAACCTGTCTAATTTTGGCCCATTCCAACACCGTCCCGAAAAATGACGAAACTGCCCCCGGAGCAATTTTTGTTTTCGATGAATCGATCAAAGTTTAGACAATTACGACACCCTCGCGAAAAATGACGAAATTACCTCCGGTGCGATATTTGTTTCCAATCAATCTATCAAATTTTAGCCGATTCCGACGCCGTCGCGAAAAATGACGAAATTGCCCCCGGCTCGATTTTTATTTCCGTTCAATCTGTCAAATTTTAGCCCATTCCTACACCGTCGCGAAAAATGACGAAATTGCCCCGACGCGATTTTTGTTCCCGATCAATCTGTCAAATTTTAGTCCATTACGACACCGTCACGAAAATTGACAAAATCGCCCAAGGCGCGATTTTTGTTTTCGATCATCCTATTGCCCCTGAGCCCACTCCGACACCGTCGCGAAAAAAGACGAAATTGCCCTCGGCGGGATTTTTGTTTCCGATCAACCTGTCAAATTTTAACCCATTCCTACACCGTCGCGAAAAATGACGAAATTGCCCCCGGCGCGATTTTTGTTTCCGATCAATCTGTCAAATTTTAGCCCACTCCGACACCGTCGCGAAAAATGACGAAATTGCCCCCTGGGCGATTTTTACTGCCAAATTTCAGCCCATTCCGACAACGTCATGAAAAATGAGGAAATTGCCCCCGGCGCGATTTTTGTTTCCGATCAATCTGTCAAATTTTAGCCCACTCCGACACCGTCGCGAAAAATGACGAAATTGCCCCCTGGGCGATTTTTGTTGCCAAATTTCAGCCCATTCCGACAACGTCATGAAGAATGAGGAAATTGCCCCTGGCGCGATTTTTCTTTCCGATGAATCAGTCAAATTTTAGCCCATTCCGTCACCATCGCGAAAAATGACGAAATTGCCCCCGGTGCGATTTTTTATTTCCGATCGATCTGTCAAATTTTAGCCCATTCCGACACTGTCGCGAAAAATGACGAAATTACCCCCGGCGCGATTTTGGTTTCCGATCCATCTGTCAAATTTTATCCCATTCCGACACCGTCGCGAAAAATGACGAAATTGCCCCCTACGCGATTTTTGTTGCCAAATTTCAGCCCATTCCGACAAAGTCGCGAAAAATGACGAAATTGCTCCTGGCGCGATTTTTGTTTCCGATGTACTAGCCAAATCTTACCCCATTCCGAAACCGTCGCGAAAAATGACGAAATTGCCCCATACGCGATTTTTGTTGCCAAATTTCAGCCCATTCCGACAACGTCGCGAAAAATGACGAAATTGCCCCTGGCGCGATTTTTGTTTCCGATGTATCAGTCAAATCTTAGCCCATTTCGACACCGTCGCGAAAAATGACGAAATTGCCCCCGGCGTAATTTTTGTTGCCAAATTTCAGCACATTCCGACAACGTCGCGAAAAATGACGAAATTGCCCTTGGCGCAATTTTTGTTTCCGATCAATCTGTCAAATTTTAGCCCATTCCGACACCGTCACGAAAAATGGCGAAATTGCCTCCGCCTCGATTTTTGTTTCCGATCGATCTGTCAAATTTTAGCCCATTCCGACACCATCGCGAAAAATGACGAAATTGCCTCCGGCGCGATTTTCGTTTCCGATCAATCTGTCAAATTTTAGTCCATTACGAAACCGTCGCGAAAAATGACGAAATTGCACTCGGTGAGATTTTTATTTCCCAT
>NW_019267253.1:0-5996 GCF_002742605.1 Olea europaea var. sylvestris | reverse complement strand
ACTAATTTTTGACACGTTGTTTGACAATTGAATTGCTGTCAAGTGTCAATTGAATGGGAAAACTGTTTGAAATTTAAACAGTCCAATAGGGTATGTCATGTGGCAAAGTCTAAACTAAAGTGTACACCATAGTGTACATCTCGTGAGGTTCTTACCGATTGAACTTTGCTACTTGTACACTGAATTTTGACACATTGTTTGACAATTGTATTGTTGTCAAGTGTCAATTGCATGGGAAAACTATTTCAAATTTAAACTGTCCAACAGGGTAATGTCACATGGCAAAGTGTAAACTAAAGTTTACGCCATAATGTACATGTAGCAAGGTTCTTGCCGATCGAACTTTGCTATTTGTACACTGATTTTTGACACATTGCATGACACTTGCATTGTTGTTAAGTATTAATTGGATGCGAAAAGTGTTTGAAATTTAAAATGTCCAACAAGGTAATGTCACGTGACAAAGTGTAAACTAGAGTGTACGTCATCGTGTACATGTAGCAAGATCCGTACCAATTGAACTTTGCTATTTGTACACTGATTTTTGACACGTTGTTTGACACTTGCAATATTGTCCAGTGTCAACTGGATGGAAAAACTATTTGAAATTTCAACTGTCAAACAAGGTAATGACACGTGGCAAAGTGTACACCATAGTGTACGTGTCGCAAGGTTCTTACCGATTGAACTTTGCTATTTGTACACTTATTTTTGACACGTTGTTTGATAATTCCATCGCTGTCAAGTGTCAATTGAATGGTAAAATTGTTTGAAATTTAAACAGTCCAATAGGGTAATGTCACGTGGTAAAGTGTAAACTAAAGTGTACAGCATAATGTACATCTCGCGAGGTTCTTAGCGATTGAACTGAGGTTCTTACCGATTGAACTTTGCTATTTGCACACTAATTTTTGACACGTTGTTTGACAATTTCATTGTTGTCAAGTGTCAATTGAATGAAAAAACTGTTTGAAATTTTAACGGTCCAATAGGGTAATGTCACGTGGCAAATTTTAAATTAAAGTGTACACCATAGTGTACATCTCGCAAGGTTCTTATCGATTGAACTTTGCTATTTGTATACTGAATTTTGACACATTGTTTGACAATTGCATTGTTGTCAAGTGTCAATTGCATGGGAAAATTGTTTCAAATTTAAAATTTCCAACAGGGTAATATCACGTGGCAAAGTGTAAACTAAAGTTTACGCCATAGTGTACATGTAGCAAGGTTCTTGCCGATCGAACTTTGCTATTTTTACACTGATTTTTGACACGTTGCTTGACACTTGCATTGTTGTTAAGTATCAATTAGATGCGAAAAGTGTTTGAAATTTAAAATGTCCAACAGTGTAATGTCACGTGACAAAGTGTAAACTAGAGTGTACGTCATAGTGTACATGTAGCAAGGTACGTACCGATTGAACTTTGCTATTTGTACACTAATTTTTGACACGTTGTTTGACACTTGCAATATTGTCCATTGTCAACTGGACGGAAAAACTATTTGAAATTTCAACTATCAAACAAGGTAATGACACGTGGCAAAGTGTACACCATAGTGTACGTGTCGCAAGGTTCTTACAGATTGAATTTTGCTATTTGTACACTTATTTTTGACACGTTGTTTGACAATTCCATCGCTGTCAAGTGTCAATTGAATGGTAAAATTGTTTGAAATTTAAACAGTCCAATAGGGTAATGTCACATGGTAAAGTGTAAACTAAAGTGTACACCATAGTGTACATCTCGCGAGGTTCTTACCGATTGAACTTTGCTATTTGTACACTAATTTTTGACACGTTGTTTGACAATTGCATTGTTGTCAAGTGTCAATTGAATGAAAAAATTGTTTGAAATTTAAACGGTCCAATAGGGTAATGTCACGTGGCAAAGTCTAAACTAAAGTGTACACCATAGTATACATCTCGCGAGGTTCTTACCGATCGAACTTTGCTATTTGTATACTAAATTTTGGCACATTCTTTGACAATTTCATTGTTGTCAAGTGTCAATTGCATGGGCAAACTGTTTCAAATTTAAACTGTCCAACAGGGTAATGTCACGTGGCAAAGTGTAAACTAAAGTTTACGCCATAGTGTACATTTAGCAAGGTTCTTGCTGATCGAACTTTGCTATTTGTACACTGATTTTTGACACGTTGCTTGACACTTGCATTGTTGTTAAGTATCAATTGGATGCGAAAAGTGTTTGAAATTTAAAATGTCCAACAGGTTAATGTCACGTGACAAAGTGTAAACTAGAGTGTACGTCATAGTGCACATGTAGCAAGGTCCGTACCGATTGAACTTTGCTATTTGTACACTGATTTTTGACACGTTGTTTGACACTTACAATATTGTCCAGTGTCAACTGGATGGTAATACTATTTAAGATTTCAACTGTCCAACAGGGTAATGACATGTGGTAAAGTGTACACCATAGTGTACATGTCACAAAGCTCTTACCGATTGAACTTTGCTATTTGTACACTAATTTTTGACACGTTGTTTGACAATTGCGTGGCTGTCAATTCTCAATTGAGTGGGAAAATTGTTTGAAATTTAAACAGTCCAATAGGGTAATGTCACGTGGCAAAGTGTAAACTAAAGTGTACACCATAGCGTACATCTCGCGAGGTTCTTACCGATTGAACTTTGCTATTTGTACACTAATTTTTGACACGTTGTTTGACAATTACGTTGCTGTCAAGTGTCAATTGAATGGGAAAACTATTTGAAATTTAAATAGTCCAATAGGGTAATGTCACGTGGTAAAGTGTACACCATAGTGTACATCTCGCGAGGTTCTTACCGATTGAACTTTGCTATTTGTACACTGATTTTTGACACATTATTTGACAATTGCATTACTGTCCAGTGTTAATTGAATGGGAAAACTGTTAGAAATTTAAACTGTCCAATAGGGTAATGTCACATGGTAAAGTGTAAACTAAAGTTTACGCTATAGTGTATACGTAGCAAGGTTCTTGCCGATTGAACTTTGATATTTGTACACTAATTTTTAACACGTTGTTTGATACTTGCATTTTTGTTAAGTGTCAATTGGATGGGAAAAGTGTTTGAAATTTAAACTGTCCAGCAGGGTAATGTTACGTGGCAATGTGTTAACTAGAGTGTACGACATAGTGTACATGTAGCAAGGTCCATACGGATTGAACTTTGCTATTTGTACACTAATTTTTGCATTGTTATTTGACACTTGCATTGTTGTCAAGTGTCAATTGAATAGAAAAACTATTTGAAATTTCAACTATCCAACAAGGTAATGACACGTGGCAAAGTGTACACCATAGTGTACAAGTCGCAAGGTTCTTACCGATTGAACTTTGCTACTTGTACACTGATTTTTGACACATTGTTTGACAATTGTATTGCTGTCCAGTGTCAATTAAATGGGAAAACTATTTGAAATTTATACAGTCCAATAGGGTAATATCACATGGCAAAGTGGAAACTTAAGTGTACACCATAGTGTACATCTCGCGAGGTTCTTACCGATTGAGCTTTGCTATTTTTACACTGATTTTTGACATTGTTTGACAATTGCATTGTTGTCAACTGTCAATTGGATGGGAAAATTGTTTGAAATTTAAACTGTCCAACAGGGTAATGTCACGTGGCAAAGTGTAAAGTAAAGTTTACGCCATAGTTCACATGCAGCAAGGTTCTTGCCGATTGAACTTTGCTATTTGTACACTGATTTTTGACACGTTGTTTGACACTTGCATTGTTGTTAAGTATCAATTGGGTGCGAAAAGTGTTTGAAATTTAAAATGTCCAACAGGGTAATGTCACGTGATAAAGTGAAAACAAAAATGTACACCATAGTGTAAATGTCGCAAGGTTCTTACGGATTGAACTTTGCTATTTGTACACTAATTTTTGACACGTTGTTTGACAATTGCATTGTTGTCAAGTGTCAATTGTGCGAGAAAACTGTTTGAAATTTTAACAGTCCAATACGGTAATGACACGTGGCAAAGTGTAAGCTAAAGTGTACACCATAGTGTACATCTCGCAAGGTTCCTAGTGCACAGATTTTTGGCACGTTTTCGACACTTGCATTGTTGTCAAGTGTCAATTGGATGGAAAAACTATTAGAAAATTCAACTGTCCAATAGGGTAATGACACGTGGCAAAGTGTACACCATAGTGTACAAGTCGCAAGGTTCTTATCGATTGAACTTTGCTATTTGTACACTGATTTTTGACACGTTTGACAATTGTATTGCTGTCAAGTGTCAATTGAATGGGAAAACTATTTGAAATTTAAACAGTCCAATAGGGTAATGTCACGTGGCAAACTGTAAACTAAAGTGTACACCATAGTGTACATCTCGCGAGGTTCTTACCGATTGAACTTTGCTATTTGTACACTGATTTTTGACACATTATTTGACAAATGCACTGTTGTCATTTGTCAATTGGATGGAAAAACTGTTTGAAATTTAAACTGTCCAGAAGGATAATGTCACGCGGCAAAGTGTAAACTAAAGTGTACGCCATAGTGTACATGTAGCAAGGTTCTTGTCGATTGAACTTTGATATTTGTACACTAATTTTTGACACGTTGTTTGATACTTGCATTGTTGTCAATTATCAATTGGATGCAAAAAGTGCTTAAAATTTAAAATGTCCAATAGGGTAATTTCAAGTGACAAAGCGTAAACTAGAGTGTACATCATAGTGTACATATAGCAAGGTCCATACCCATTGAACTTTGCTATTTGTACACTGATTTTTGACACATTGTTTTAAACTTGCGTTGTTGTCCAGTGTCAACTTGATGGCAAAATTATTTGAGATTTCAACTGTCCAACAGGGTAATGTCACGTGGCAAAGTGTAAACTAAAGTGTACACCATAGCGTACATCTCGCGAGGTTCTTACCGATTGAACTTTGCTATTTGTACACTAATTTTTGACACGTTGTTTGACAATTACGTTGCTGTCAAGTGTCAATTGAATGGGAAAACTATTTGAAATTTAAACAGTCCAATAGGGTAATGTCACGTGGTAAAGTGTAAACTAAAGTGTACACCATAGTGTACATCTCGCGAGGTTTTTACCGATTGAACTTTGCTATTTGTACACTGATTTTTGACACATTGTTTGACAATTGCATTGCTGTCCAGTGTTAATTGAATGGGAAAACTGTTAGAAATTTAAACTGTCCAATAGGGTAATGTCACGTGGCAAAGTGTAAACTAAAGTTTACGCCATAGTGTATACGTAGCAAGGTTCTTGCCGATTGAACTTTGATATTTGTGCACTAATTTTTGACACGTTGTTTGATACTTGCATTTTTGTTAAGTGTCAATTGGATGGGAAAAGCGTTTGAAATTTAAACTGTCCAGCAGGGTAATGTTACGTGGCAATGTGTAAACTAGAGTGTACGACATAGTGCACATGTAGCAAGGTCCGTACAAATTGAACTTTGCTATTTGTACACTGATTTTTGACACGTTGTTTGACACTTACATTGTTATCAAGTGTCAATTGAATGGAAAAACTATTTGAAATTTCAACTGTCCAACAAGGTAATGACACATGGCAAAGTGTACACCATAGTGTACAAGTCGCAAGGTTCTTACCGATTGAACTTTGCTATTTGTACACTGATTTTTGACACATTGTTTGACAATTGTATTGCTGTCCAGTGTCAATTGAATGGGAAAACTATTTGAAATTTATACAGTCCAATAGGGTAATGTCACATGGCAAAGTGGAAACTAAAGTGTACACCATAGTGTACATCTCGCGAGATTCTTACCGATTGAACTTTGCTATTTTTACACTGATTTTTGAGACATTGTTTGACAATTGCATTGTTGTCAACAGTCAATTGGATGGGAAAATTGTTTGAAATTTAAACTGTCCAACAGGGTAATGTCACGTGGCAAAGTGTAAAGTAAAGTTTACGCCATAGTGCACATGCAGCAAGGTTCTTGCCGATTGGACTTTGCTATTTGTAC
>NW_019267252.1:300702-303636 GCF_002742605.1 Olea europaea var. sylvestris | reverse complement strand
AGTAAAAATTTAGAGTGCAAATGATGGATCAAACAATAGAAGGTAGAAGAAGCAAAATCTATAACCTACATACGAAATATGTGAAGATATTGAAGCCTAAATTTTGATACAAAGATCTTTACAAGAAAAATGATATAGTATTGAAAAGATGGTTGAATTGGGAGTTCAACGAAAAAAAGTTGAAAGCAATTGGGATTTGTGGATCATTGTGTTGAGAATTAGAACCATAATGCTATTCTACCAAGAGGAATCAATTTGTAGAAGGAAATGAAGACACACAGGATTTATAAAAGTTTACCTCAATATGATACTACGTCCTCTTTTGCTTCTACAGCCATTTACTACGATAAAAAAAAAATGTTTACAAGAGAAAATTGTATAGCCTATCTTATCTAACCTATTGTTCTCTCTCTTATGATGGTTCCATGTAGCAGCAATAATTAGGCTCTACAACTTAATCATTTCCCACTTGGAGATTTATCTACCATAATGTCTCCTCTACAGTGGCAACATCTCTTCAATCCTGGAAAAAAAGTCCAACTAAAGTTACTCACAACTTCAGTTTCTTGATGAAACAGTCCATGTGAGTCGGATTCTAAGTTCTGACTCCCTTGAATTTTCTAAGTGTTCGTGTATACTAAAAGACAAGGGTTAGTGTATCTGGAGTTTGGAGTTTGTCTCATACTCCATTAGGGTTTATCTAGAGAAGAAGAAATCTCAAAAATTCGAAATTGGTGTTTGCAGAGAGCATTTTTTCACAGAAAATGTGGACGAAATGCTTATTGAGATATGAATAATAGTGATCTATGGAATGGACTGATGAATTTTTATTTTTTTGGATTTGAAGCTAAAAATTCTTGATTTAGTGCTATAATGTATAAACATGAGTTTGGGGATAATTGGGCAATAATTGGGGATAATAATGAGGCTTATTTGATGGATTGATTTTAGCTTTAAGATGCAATAATTATAGGAATAAGGATATTTTGTATTTATCATTTATACTTTATATTTTGAAGTATCTCTGGAGTAAAAAAATTTGAAACCTAAAAAATGTTTTTTTTTTTTTTTNACATTAACATTCTGTAGGTGTGTCTAAGTCCAATTCAGTAGATTATGAAAAAGAGAATTACGCAATTATATTTGCTTTTAAGGATCCATAATTCTACTATCCTTTTTTAATTCAACAAATAATTCATTTTTTTTTTCCAGGAAACACACACATCAAAATGCATGAAATTAAAAAAAATAAAATAATGATGATGATGATGATGATGATGATGCACGACACATACCAAAACGCAGCAAATTATATCAAAACCTACCAAAATCGTACTAAACTACTAAAAATGTACCGAAACAAGTGAAATGATGCATCCAGTTCATTTACGTTTTGTCACCTCATTCCACTCTCCTTCCTGTTGGGTCAGTTTTGGGCCAAGCTAGCATCGAATCCGAACAAATATATTTGAGTATGTTGAAACCCGAATTGACCCAATCAAAAACTAGAGAAACATTCAATTAACTATTCGAATAATTGTCATGATAAGTAGTAAAAGATGTTGAGTTACAAGAACTAAATCAAATAAATATGTGTAAATCTATGACTCAACTAGCAATGTAAAGCTTATGGAAAAAAGTAAAATATCTTTGTTTGATGATAGAGCAACGATGATTAATATAAATGGATATGTTGGGAAGAAATACTCCAAACTTCAACAAAAACAATCTTCAACAGCCACACAAAATCTATACTAAAAGACAAGGGTTAATGTATCTGGTGGAAATTCCTATTAACTTTGATCAGATGGATTCATTGCCTTGAAGCATTTGTCACTGAGAAATATATATTTCAATGTCAAGTATTGATATAGATAAAGTTTGCTTCCATGGACTACTTAGTGCTCATCTTTTGCCGTAAATTTCTTCCCTGCTTAGGCAGAGACTGAGTTTAACCAGTTGCTTCACACACTTCCCATTCTCTCCTCTCTTCTGTCTGTCATGATCAAGTTTTCATATGCTTTGATGGTGGTGTGATGCTTATAATACATGGGTTTGAGTTTTGTCTGACTTTGGTATCGATCATGGGCAGTCATTGGGAGAGGGGTAGGTCATTAATTTTGTTGGAGGAGACTACTTTTTTATTTTTAATTTTATTTTAAGTGATTTAACAAAATTGCCCTTCTAAAAACACAAGGCATGTGCAGTGCACGTGACAATTTAACGGTCATGTTTTACGGCAATGCAGGGAAACGACCGCTTTTGTAAACGAAATGGTGATCTAGGCATGTTTTTGCCAAAATTGAAAGAATAAGTCCTGAATCAACATAAACCGAATAAGATAGGGACCAAAGTGCAAAAAATCAAAGAAAAATCCATCCTCACATCTGGGGATGGGATGTGGCCGTATCATTGGAGAACATACGTTAGGTGCGAATACTAGTGGAGTGAAGGTTTTTATTTGGGGGACATGTGGCTATAGCGGATACTATAGTAGTTGACGGTCGATAACATAGTGATAGGTTGCAGGAAGAGTCACATATGAAGAAAACAAAAAACTTCATATTCTGTTTATAAACATTTTGTAAAAAACAAAATAAAATAATCAATTTTTAATCAATAATACATAAAAATAAAAAAGTGTCTAGTAAGTAGTAATCAGCATAGATAGTGGCACGCGAATGAAACTAAATAATTTGTTAGCGAACTTTATAAAAATATAAAATAATCAAGTTTTGATTTGCATGCATAAAAATATGGGTTAATAGCACAAAACGTCCTTGTGCTTGACACTTATTGTGGAAAAAGTCCCTACGTTTCATTTTTTTGCATTTTCATCCTTATTTCAACTTTCATTGCAGAGAACGTCATTTTCACCATTTATGAATGTAACATGACCAAAATACTCTCTTATTTAAAGAAAACAAAAAAAAA
>NW_019267252.1:290525-293458 GCF_002742605.1 Olea europaea var. sylvestris | reverse complement strand
TAGAGATGTACTTATCTTATTTCAATTGTTACTTTATACTTTGCACTTGACGACTTTTTCGATCTAAAGTTATATAAACAATCGAATCTAAAGTTTGATTCTAATTAATACGTGCACATGTATATTACTTTCATGAATTATCGTCATATATAATAAACCACCAAGTAATTTATAAAACTAAACCAAAAATACAAAAGTTTTATTGCAGTTTTGACAACATTTATGATTGTCTGAACGTTCTTAATAGCATTTAAATACTCCACACGAGTATCATAAAAGAGTACATTATATCCAAACAAGTAAAGAAAACAATTCTTTAAATATATTTATTTTGCTATATCCAATAAATATTGGCAAAGTGCATGAGGCTTTGAAATCATGGCCATGTGGTCAGCATCTTCCATCTCTTTCACGATTGTCACTCCAGTATTTTCAATTTCCCAGCGTTGGAATTCTGGTGGTATGGTTTTATCTTCGCCAGTTATGATGAAAGCACGATTTACAGATCCAAACCTTTCATTGGAAAATGGGCTCCTATTTGACAAATCTTGCATAAAGAAAGAGGTTGGCCTCACTAATGATATTGCTAATGCAACATCCTGCCATAATGAATTAAAAGCACTTGTTAGTCAATTTATAGCAGCGTTTCGTTTCAACTACTGCACTTTTTCTTTGCTCTAAATTATCCATTAAACTTTTTTCTTTTTTTCTTTTTTTTTTTTTGCTCTCAGGAATTTTATTTGCCAAATTAATGGAAATGTTAACTTGAAATATCTGGTAATGCACTATTATTATCGTCATGCTGGATGAAAACTAGGGTTTGGAAAATCAAAATAGACCAGCCAATCCAATTGAGAACTAGTTTGGGAATAGGGTAAAAATCGGAAAATTTGTATTCATCTGAAAAAAGAATCAATCTTTTATTTCTCTTTAACATTTTTCATTTTTTCTTATCCTTTTTATGGTCGGTTCCACTATACATTTGTATATTTTATTTATTTTATTTTACCTCAGGTGGGGAGAGTTGATATAATCTGGATGCTAGGTATTTTGGACCCCAGAGTATTGATGTGAGATGATCTTCAGGTCTACCAAACGGTGCGAATTTAGTGTCCAAGAAATCTTCCGGCGAGGCCCGTGCAAAGTACTGCCAAAGTACCAAACAAGTCAATTAAAGTAAATTAAGTGAAATTTATTAACAATGTTTAATTCTAGGATAACAAGATATTCCTATGTGTATATAATTTTACCTCTTCCAAAACATAGGATGGCTTATGTATAGTATCAGGCATTGTAGCCGCAAGAAAAACAGCCACAGAGATCTTTTCAGGGTATTTCTCCATTGCAAAAGCCAAGTTCAAGCCACCAAGACTATGTCCAACTAGAACTACCTTTTCATCTGGAGGAATCGACTCCATTACCTTAAACAATGGCAGTGTATATTCGGGAAATGTGCGAAGCTCGTCCAGGCTTTTGGGGTCAATGCCGGAGGCTGAAAGATCAAATACTTTGACAGAGTGGCCGGCCGCCTTCAGCAGCGGTTGTAGCTTGTACCAGCACCAGGCTCCAAGGCAAGCACCATGCACGAGAACAAAATGCCTCCGTTGCTTTTCTTCCATTCTTTTGCTTAGTTCGTATGCATCTTACACAGAAATATATCGGTATATATATATATATATATAGGAATGTGTGGTAGTCAGAGAAAGAGAGAATTGATAAAACGTGAACGAAAAAAATTGGGAGAGTTAGGACCAGTGTAAAAGAGAATGAAATTTGAAAATGATATGAAGTCATCCATAATGATTTTTGATTCCTTCTCAATTCGGACTTCTAAACCAAAATTTTCTAGACTTCATCCTGAATCAAACTTCCAAATCACATAGAATTTGAGTCACAAACGTAATAGCCTCGTATGATTCATAAGGTGTAAGTATTATAAAATACATCTAATCAACTTTGAACATAAACACTTTTTTATATATAATTGATGCATTTTAATTATGGCGAATCTATCATTTAATTTAAATCTATAAATTCAAGTCTAAGTAATTTGTTGATCCCAAGAATTTAGAATTGTGAGATAAAAATTACACATGACTGAATTTTGAATCAACCATGGTCCCAAGTAATAACGAGATATTGATATCGCTATTACGGATAGACTATCGTGTGTGACATTTCTTATTTATAAAGTAAGTAGCTGATTTCACAAAGTAAAGTGTGGTGACACTTGAATAAATACGTTGATGTTATGCTGTAAAATAAAAATATTGGAGACTTGCTCAAGAAATTGCAAATGGATAACTATTTGAGTGGTTAATCTCTAATGTTTGGTAGAGGAATCGATCCTATGATTTAATGTCATCATAGTGCCTTATATCACGATGATAGTCATACTTTGAAGATATTGGATATTACTCAGATAGTAAGAAATTATGATATTCATTTTGTTCAGTTATGTTGATAATGAAATCCTTTATCAAGATGTACTCATAAGTAAAAAAGAAATTTTCGATTTACATTGACTTAATAGTGAGATTAAGGATATGATTGATAATTGAGATTGACACATATCCATATTTCGTAATTGATTGGATCATATTGATAAAATGATTATAGTTTCACAATAAACAAATAATTTTGTTTTGTCATATCACGGGACATTTGTCATTACATGCATAGCCCTGACACATTACTAGATGTTAATCTGGAACGATTGATGTGAATTGACGTTAAATTTAGAGGATGATGATAAATTTAAAGGAATGTTAAATAATAATTCGCGTGATTTTGCTTCGTGATTGGAAGAACATAATGGACCTCACGTAAATGGAGAACTAGAAGAACGACAAATTTTGTACGAGAACAAGCCATTCATATATCATATCCAGGACACATCTCTGTATTTATAGAGAAATGTGTGGTACTCAAAG
>NW_019267252.1:278186-286181 GCF_002742605.1 Olea europaea var. sylvestris | reverse complement strand
AAATTACTTGCCTAGGTTTCAAATTGATTCAAATCATAAATGTGAAACATGCGTTGAATCTAAGCTTACTAGGTCTTCGTTTCGTAGTATTGAAAGAAGTATCGAGCAATTGGGACTAGTCCACAATGATGTATTTGACTTGAAATCTATCCAAACACGAGACGGTAATAAGTATTTTATTACTTTTGTCGACGATAGCATGAGATATTGTTATGTGTACTTGCTTAAAAGCAAATACGAAGCTATCGATAAATTCATTCTTTATAAGAATGAAGTTGAAAATTAACTTAGTAAGAAAATAAAGGTGCTACGAAGTGATCGTGGTGGTGAATATGAATTACCGTTTGGTGAATTTTATGCTAAACATGGAATAATTCACCAAACTACTGCACCTTATTCGCCTCAGCAGAACGGAATTGCTAAGCGTAATAATAGAACTTTAAAGAAAATGATGAATGCTATGTTGATTAGTTTTGGATTACCACAGAACATGTGGGGAGAAGTTATTCTTTCCGCAAATTACATCTTGAATAAAGTGTTAAGAAAGAATATGGATAAGACTCCGTATGAACTTTGAACAAATCGGACACCTGCATATAAATACTTACGAATGTGGGGGTGTCTTGCTAAAGTTGTGGTGCCTCCTCCTAAGAAGATCAAGATTGGACCTAAGACAGTTGATTGTGTGTTCATTGGTTATGTACAAAATAGTAGTGCATATAGGTTCCTTGTGCATTATTCGAATGTACCTGATATTCATCCGAACACGATTATGGAGTCTAAGAATGAAAAATTCTTTGAGAATATATTTCCTTGTAAGTCTCCTAAACAGTTAACTCTTATTAAACGAACAATGGAATCTTCTGCTCCTGGCAGCAGTAAAGATCCAGTTGAAGAAGGTGAGGATGAGCCTAGATGGAGCAAAAGGACCAAAAATTCTAAGACGTTTGGCCCTGATTTTCTCACATATTTGATGGAGAATGATCCTCAAAGCTATAAAGAAGCTATATCTTCTCCAGATGGTCATTTGTGGAAAGAAACCATCAAAAGTGAAATCAATTCCATTCTACAGAATCATACCTAGGAGTTAGTAGATCTTCCACCGGGCTGTAAGCCTTTGGGCTACAAGTGGATCTTCAAGAAGAAGATGAAAGCGGACGGCACCATTGATAAATATAAAGCTCGGCTAATAATCAAATGTTATAAGCAAAAGGAAGGCTTAGATTACTTTGATACTTATTCTCCTGTGTCGAGAATAACTTCTATCCGGATGATAATTGCTATTGCGGCCTTGTGAAATCTGGAAATACACCAGATAGATGTAAAAATAGCTTTCCTAAATGGAGATTTGAATGAAGAAATCTACACGGAGCAACCAGAGGGGTTTATAGCTCTAGATCAAGAAATGAAAGTTTGTAGACTGGTTAAATCGCTGTATGGTTTGAAGCAAGCACCGAAGCAATGGCATGAGAAGTTTGATAATGCTATGCTTTCTAATGGTTTTAGAATCAACGAGTGCGACAAGTGTGTATATGTCAAGGACAGTAATGATGGATATGTCATACTACGTCTATACGTCGACGACATGCTCATTGTTGATAGCTCTGGCAAGATTATCAAAGCCACTAAGAATATGTTAAACTCGAAGTTTGACATGAAAGATATGGGTCTCGCGGATGTCATTTTGGGAGTAAAAATTACTTGAACACCAAATGGACTCGTGTTATCTCAATCTCATTACATTGATAAGACACTAGACAAGTTCAACAAGTCAGATACCACTGTGGCCAGGACTCCAGTAGATTTGAGTCTCCACTTATCCAAGAACACTGGTGATGGTTTATCACAGTTAGAATATTCTCAGATAATTGGGAGTTTAATGTATTTAATGACTTGTACGAGACCGGATATAGCATACTCAGTTAGCAGATTGAGTCGCTACATGAGTAACCCAGGTGCTGTCCACTGGAAAGCCATTTTTAGAGTGCTACATTATTTAAGGCACACTCGTGATTTTGGACTGCACTATTCTAGATACCCTACAGTAATCGAAGGGTATGCTGATGCAAATTGGATACCAGATATGTCAGATACCAAGTCTACCAGTGGATATGTCTTTCACTCTTAGTGGTGCAGCTGTCTCTTGGAAATCGTCCAAACAAACTTGCATCGCAAGATCTATAATGGAATCAGAGTTCATCGCTTTGGACAAAGCAGCTGAAGAAGCAGAGTGGCTTCACCAGTTTGTTGAGGATATTCCAAGATGGTCAAAACTTGTGCCTGCAATTTGTGTTTATTGCGATAATCAATCAACAATTGGTAGGGCACAGAGCTATATGTATAATGGTAAGTCTTGCCATATTCGAAGACGATACAATACCATTTGACAACTACTCTCACAAGGTATTATCACTTTGGACTACGTGAAGTCAAAGGATAATATTACGGATTCGCTAACCAAAGGACTAACTCGAGAGCTAGTTGTAAAAACATCGAGGGGAATGGGCTTGCAACCTATGATGTTGAAAGGTATCATGGTAGAAACCCAACCTAGCTAAATGGAGATCCCATGATCTATGTTCAAAGAGACAACAAAAACATGTATATCTGTGTAAATCACTGAGAATGTTCTCCTTTTACTCATTCCTATGGTGTTCACAGTGATTGGAAGATGCAGGTTAAGCTATGCTTTTAATGACCATTAAGCGTTGTTGTGAAAAATTGAGTTCAGAGGTCACCTATGTGAGTGTGAAGTGGGGTCGCTTTTATAAGGATTGGCAAGGCTACATCCTTGAAAAAACACTTGCAGAACCAGGCGACGTGTTCATGACCAAAACGAACACAACAGTAAGAACTATGCTGTGACTAGAATGCTCCTATGTGAAATCTATTGTCTTGGTTTACACAAATGGTGAAACAGTTCAAGGTATCAGATCCACTGGTTTGCTAGTAATTCCCGATAGGTTTCACAGTTGAAGGTTCAAAGCTAAATGCTACCTATCCTATGCGGAATTGATTCATTTTATTCTCTCTTTCCTCTTGCGTCTTAGTTTCCATTTTTCATTCATGTGGGGGATTGTTAGAATTGAATGAAAAATATTGAATAGAAGTAATGAAAAATATTGAATAGAAGTCTCTTCATATGTTGTAACTCAAGTAACTCAAGTCCCTTCATATTTTTAACTTCTTTATTAATGAATGGTTTAACTCCTTGATTAATGAGCTCGCTTTTCCTCCATTGGTATAAATAAGAGTCTCTCTAGATTGGAAAATCACAAGTGAAATGCAAGCTTCTTCCTCTAAGCAACAATCTTCTTTTTCTCACTTTCAAGTTCTTCCTTGTGCTTATAATTTCTTTGTGAGATAGAGTATATCATAGTTAGTTCGTAGGCGGTTAACGTAGTGCAGCGTGAATCGACAACCGATTGTATCTTGGGAATCTAACATCGATCAAAAACTCTTGCACTCCGGTGAGGCGACGAATTCGATTTAAGGAAATTGTGAATATATAGACCTTCGGTTTGATTTGATTCTCTAATATTTACCTACAGTGTTTTCATATGCTTTAGTGGTGGTGTGATCCTTGCAATAGATGGGCTGGTGGTTTGTGTGACTTTGGTATCAATTCTGATGGCACCATTGCCTTGTATAGCCAGAGGCGATGCAAGAGCTAATTGGCCAAATCATTAGGATCCTATAAAATGGTAAGAGATTGGGATCATTGGGATGATGGCTGGAGGTTTTTAAAATTCGAAGTGGGGTAAGTCATTAATATTGGAGCAGAAGACTACCTTTTAAATTTTTAATTTAATTTTAAGTGATTTGCCCGAATTGCCCTTTAAAAAACAAGGCATGTGTACTACATGTGACAATTTAACGGTCATTTTTTTACGACAATGGACGGAAATGACCACTCTTGTGAAGGAAATGATGATTTAGACATGTTTTTGCTAAAATAGAAAGGATAGATCATGGGTGAAGATAGTTTAGGATTCCATAGAAACCTAATAAGATAGGGACCAAAAGTATAGAAAGAAAAATAAAAATCCATCCTCACATCTGGAGACGGAATGTGACCAAATCATGGTTAGGAAATAATAGTAGCAAAGTCAGGATTTTTGTTTTGGAGACCTATGGGCACTATAGCAGTCGACGACATGTAACATAATAGTAGTCGACACAAAGAGTGACCTATGAAGAAAATGATAAAACTACATATTTTATTGTTGGGTCCGGGTCGGGGCTGGATGGGGAATTCTTGTACTGCATTTACAATTTTTAATTATATTGTATTAATATATAAATTAAATTTAACTTACAATTATGAATTATTAAAAAAACATGAAATGAACGACATGAAACTATTTTTTGTTGGGACTGGTGGAAAAGAAATGCAAGAATTGAGATTTAATGGACACTAATTTGAAGTATAATACAAGATCGCAAAATACCATGAACAAGATTAAAGTAAAAGATGAATTATGCAGAGGAACGACGAATTTTATTAATATAGAGAGAATTACAACTGGACAGCAATTATACTTCAATAAAACTAACAGAGGAGCCTTGTGTTTATAGTACATTTGGTCTATCCCCAAAAGAGTCCCAAAAAGGTAGAAATATATAATTCAATGAGACTCCTATTTGAGTTACACTTATAACAATCTCCACCTTGACTCAAATTCTAGTCAACAAACAAAACTCCTAGATTTCAAATTTGTCTATAACAAAATAAATTGACCAATCTCCTCAACGCAATAACCCAACTCTCCATCACCAAACCATCGTCCTCTGCACGACGTCCACAAGCAACACCCGAACCCAAAACCCGGGTTCCCGAAAATCCANTAGTATCACGAAATGATGAAAAAGAATTGGGTAGCGAACACAATAGGACCAAGGCTAGATCCTCTTCATCATATTTTACCTCCCACGTCTTCAAATCTGCAATGATCTCATTGAACACAGCAAGGTGGTCCTACAGTGACACTCCTTTTGCTATGCGATGAGAATACAACCTCTGCTTTAGAGTTAGTTTGCTCGTCAAACTCTTTATCATGCATAACTGCTCCAACTTGAGCCACAAAGCAGCCGCTGTCTTCTCCTTCAAGACATCTTGCAGCAAATTGTTAGATAAATAAAGTTGGATTTGTGCTAAAGCCTTTCGATCCTTTCGTTGTTTCTCCTCTATAGACAAATTTGCTAGCATCCTATCAAAATTCAGCAAAGCATCATCAAGATCTATCTACATAAACACAGCTCTCACATTTTCTTGCCACAGCGAAAATCTTGTACTACGATCCAATAGCAGAATTTTATACTTGAACGAATTCGTCCTTGAAAAATCTCAACCAAATCACGAAGAACCTGCAATCTACAACACTCAAAACTGAAAACTTCTGAACGTGCAAAGGGCAAAATAGTCCAGAACCACAATTTTGCCCACAACTGAAATTGGACACCACCACAAGGTTCGTCTCGTCGTCCGGAGAAAACTGCCTGAAGAAACTGTCGTCGAAAAACCCCTCACGCGCCTTGCCGGAATTCCACCCGTCGGCGACCGACCGATCACATGCCGACGAAATGTGACCCTTGTTGGACCGTCTCTGCCTGCTAAGTTCACTAGTGGTGTTCTTTTTCTCCAAACGCTAAGTAGTTTCACCGAAAAACGCAAAAACAGATCCGATAGAAAATTGAAAAAACTGGATAGATTCGTTTTCTAATTTTCTGGTAATTTTCAG
This sequence comes from Olea europaea var. sylvestris, assembly GCF_002742605.1. Classification (NCBI taxonomy): domain Eukaryota; kingdom Viridiplantae; phylum Streptophyta; class Magnoliopsida; order Lamiales; family Oleaceae; genus Olea; species Olea europaea. The sequence goes on along the minus strand of NW_019267252.1, from coordinate 280,440 downwards.
ACCAATTTCCAATCAGTTTCAGGCCAGAAATCCACCAATAACCCCGCTCTGATACCACTTGTTGGGACCGGTGGAAACGAAATGCAAGAATTGAGATTTAATGGACACCAATTTGAAGTATAATACAAGATCGCTAAATACCACTAACAAGATTAAAGTAAAAGATGAATTAAGTAGAGGAACGACGAATTTTATTAACATGGAGAGAATTACAACTGGACAGCAATGATATTTCAATAAAATTGACAGAGGAGCATTGTATTTATAATACACTTGGTCTAGCCCTAAAAAAGTCTCAAAAAGGTAGAAATATATAATTCAATTAGACTTCTATTTGAGTCACACTTCTAACATTTTTATCTTTAGACTTTCATTCTCTAGTAATAGTTGTGGATTTTTGATGTGGGACAAAATGAAAACCCTAGTGAAGCCCCAATATCTCAACAATACAGGTGTGAGTATAATGCCACATCAGATTATTTAAGTAAATGTTTTGAAAAGAAGCCGATAAAAGGGAATGGTCTACCGACTTATTATTAAACAGATAATGGACTTTTATAGGTCATTTAAATACTTAACATATTAATTTATTTATAATTTTTATATCATTCTATTTTATAGGTTAAATGTAATTATAAAAAATAATTTATTAATTGGAGTGAGGAATGCGGGGCAAGGAACGCTATCCCTGTCCTCGTCAAGTTCCCTAATTAATTAGGAAATTACCTTTCCATTGCCATCCTTATTTGAAACTCTATCTTCAAGGCCAAACTTTCTACTAGATTGTACCAACTTTGTGGTCAACATGCTAATGCTTAAATTACATTTATTACATTAGGTTTCTATCTCCAAATATATAAGAAGAATAATTTAAAAAAAATCTGGGTGGGTTGGGGACGCAAAACCAGGGATAGTGATAAGAATAATAAAGATTTTATTAATAATGGTCTTGTGTATATTACAATGTAGAGAGAGCACTACTTCTAGGGTTACAAAAAATTGAAAAGGAAATAACGTAAAAGGAAAAATTACACAATCAATGATTAAGGTAAATAATCCTACACTAAAAGGAAATATAATTCTAAATAATCTTTCTATCTTTAACACCCTCCCCTCAAACTCAATATGGCGTAGAATATTGAGTTTGACCAATCAAATCTTCATTTATTTATTTATTTATTTTTTTAAACAGAAGAAAAAACTTCTAGGTTGTTTAAGAGGCAGGGGGAGTGCTGGTAAAATTTAAGGTACCGACCCTCCAAATTTTTTTTTTAAAAACCCCTAGTTTGTTTAAGGGGTATGGGGGAGCCGGTAAAATTCAAGATACCGACCCTCCAAAATTTTGTTTTTAAAGACCTCTAGTTTGTTTAAGAGGTAGAAAACCCTTAATTTGTTTAAGGGGTATGGGAGAGCCGGTAAAATTCAAGATAACGACCCTCCAAATTTTTTTGTTTTTGAAAACCCCTAATTTGTTTAAGGGGCACTGGTAAAAAAATCCGAATTTTTTTTAATAACAACTTTAAAAATTAAAATACTAAAAAAAGAGAAGACGGGAAAACAATTGCCTCCATCTCCTTATCATCAATTGTTTTTGCCACACTTGAGCTTCAACAGCTTTTGCAGCATCATCGACATTTTCATAATTGACAAACCCAAAACATTTTGACTTTTCATCTGCATTCCTCATGATAACAGCACTAGGAATTGTCCCATATTCAACAAAAAAATTTCTTCAAAGAGTCATCTTGTTGACACATAAAAATTCAGCCCAAATCGAACAGCCCAAGGAGTGAAGCCCAATTGGAGGGTCCCCAAATCAGATAGCCCAAAGAACGAAGCCCAATCGAACAAATCAAGATCAAGGCCCAAATAAGGAGGCCCAAGAATGCGGTAACGCCATCACCCAGTTTGCAAGTCGCCCAGAATCTGAACGAATAGAGTGTCATACGGTCGCCCAGAACTGTTACTCTATTCTCGTCCAAACCTTTAAGTCGCCCAAGGTATTAACAAACATAATGCGTCGTGGTTATCAAGAAGTGTAGTTATCAAAGCAGTTATTAAAGCAGCCCTATCACGTTCCACAATTCAAGGAATTCAATCGAAAGCGGTTGAACGATAAAGGGTAATGGCAGCAGTTAAAAGGCAGTTTTCATAAAAAGGTGGCCATTACAAAGAAAGTGGGTAGTTATAGGACAATCAAGCAGTTTTTAGAGTAGTTGATCACAAAGAGATCGTCTATGAAGTATAAAAGGGA
>NW_019267252.1:276588-277698 GCF_002742605.1 Olea europaea var. sylvestris | reverse complement strand
AAGACGTCCTGTGTGCAAGGTGTAAAAGGGAAGTAAATGGAAACACGGAGAAACCAGGGACATGGCAGCATCCTCATCGCCCTACCTTCTTCCCAAACATTCAGCCTGCTAGAGGGCGAGGTACATCATTTTATAAAGGACCGACTTTTGAGAGCTGTTCAGACCAGCAGATACTGGAAGAACATTTAGGCTGCAACCTCGACGGCCAAATGTATGACATTCATTCCAGTACAGTGCAGGAAGGGCAATACCCTTCGATGAGATGACTAGGATCCAACAAAGGCGTTTCCAACGAAACTACGGACGGATGATGAGGCAGCAACAAGGAATGCCACATCCTAAAGCGCATATACTACTCAAGGTAACCAATCAAAATGTCCTCAAGAATAGTGAAGAGACCGGTACAAATGAATCAATGAAGGAACTGCCAGAAACTTCTTCTAGGAGATCAAAGTTTGAGCGGGACAGAAGGGATGAAGAAGATCCAGATCAGCCCCTTGCTATCCAGTTCGGTACGTTGCCTCCTGTAATGGCCAATAATTACCTACTGGCCAATGAATTCAAGAATAAGGAAAAAGAAGAAGAGAGGGAAGACAACGAAGAAGAAGCTTGCGTGTTGGTATGTGAAGAAGGCCAGACTTCTAGAGAGGCCTACAACGACGAGGAAGACGATGAGATGACAGACATTGAAGAAGAAATCGACCTAAAAGCAGAAAGGAAAAAGAGAGGAGTATCGCGCAATACTCTGTTTAAGCAACTACATCAAGAGGGAGTTCGCGAAGTAGACTTGTTAGGGGAGCCATCTGGGCGTCCTTTCGATTTCTACGTATTGTACGGGACACCTAAAAGGAAGAAGAGAGTGCCTCGCTCTGAAAAGTATAAGTCACCTCCAAGAATAATGCCCCCTCCCACAGGTTGGATAACTGATGAGGAAGCATTAGAAAAAAGTAAGAAGGAAGTTCAGGAAACAGAGGATCAGGGTGACGTATTGCACGTCGACTTATCACAGGGGGATAATTTGATAGAAAACAAGCAAGAGGTAGAAATAGAGGCTGCCGAAAAGGTTATTTTCAAATGGCCAGCCATGAAATTGACTAAACACTTGAGGCC
>NW_019267252.1:270006-275906 GCF_002742605.1 Olea europaea var. sylvestris | reverse complement strand
GACAAAAGAATAATTAAGGAGTCTTGAATGGACTTTAAGTTACAAAAGCAAATGGCCGACATTCAGGCCTTCAAAGCCAGACTGATGGCTTTCAATAAGGAATGCAGTGACAAGGCGAAGGAAGAGACTGCCCTAAAAGCACTGAAGGACAAGTTGGCAGTATTCGAGTTAGAGCAAAGCATTGGCCGAGAAGTCAACAAGGTGGACTGTTTGGAGGAGGAAGTACTTACAAAAGAACTGGACGATGAAGTGATGCGGATTGCCAAACTTGGATATGCTCAAGCACAAGACCCTCTGATCAAAGTAAATATTGGTGATGAAGGAGAAGATCACCCAACGTTCATCAGCCAGATGCTCGACCAAGGACTTAGTTCGCTCAATTCCCTGGGAAGCGTTGCGCTTTTTAGCAGCCATTCTCGCCCTGCAGTTGTCCATTTTAGTTTGAAGTTCCCTCATCTTAGCAGCCAAGTTAACCATCAAAGAGTCTTCAATCATGACTTCGGAAGAGATTTCTTTCAACTCGTCCTCAGCTTTGTTAATCTCCATAGGCAAAGACTCTTTCTCAGCTACGGCTCGAAGATATTGAGTACGCTTGGCCTTTAGTTCAGCATTCTTGGCCAGCATAGAAAGGACCTCGGAGTGGATAACCTTCAACGTCGCTTTAAAATCGACAGAAAGATTGAGCGACGGAAGCGTCAGTGCTTGCTCCAACTTCGCACTCAAGTGCTCAAGTTCATCCTTGTGTCTGGCAGCACTAGCCCTTCCAATATCCATATCCATGAAGGATACGTACTCAAGTATCGACTCCTTCAGGAACTTCAAATCTTCCTCTGAAGAAGCAGCAGGAACATCAGATGGAGCAGGGCGAGACATCTGGACTTGCCCCCAGGTAGCGAACAAGTCTTGGATAGAACGCACAATCCTGTCAGCATCCTACAAAGAAAATTGCCAATATTAAAGATGCTCACCATAACAAACAAAATAGAAATAGAAGTGAAGCAAAGACTACTTCATCAACAATTGTGGAAGATGGCATGCCCTCAACCAAGTCTGTCACCAACGACTCCTCCATTCGGGAGGACTTCCCCTTGTCTGAGAGAGAAGATGTTGCCACAACGGGCAGACTCATAGGAGTATCTACAAAACTCAAGAGCAACAAGTCAGAAACCAACAGCACGAGCAAAGGTAAGACATCGAAAAATTGAATTACCTTCTGCTTCGATATTTGGGAGGTCGACGCCCTGGGAAGAAGGTGGCTCATCCATGGGTTGTGATGAGGACTCTGGGAATGAAGATGTATCTTTAAGCGTAGTCCCCTCATCAACCGGTTTGGATGAAGTAGCCTCAGCAGAGGATGATGGAGCAGGAGTTGTCGATACCAAAGACTTTGAAGGAGAGGCTGAACTTTTCTGAAAAGTCCAAAAGATCATCAGCACACAGAAAAGTTTCAAATGTGGAAAAGTATACTTGTAAGTAAACCAATTTAATTACCTTCCTCCTGACGATAAGAGGGGCATCATCATCATCATCATCAACATTATCCTCCAAAATGGGAGATGCTGAGGCTGGCCGTTTGCGGCTTGGAGCACTCTTGGTCGTAGTAGGCTTAGCAGGGAGAGAAGAAGATGGACGAGCAGACTGTTTAGCGGACGAGAAGGGGAGGGGCTCCGAACAAACAAAGGAATGACCAAAACAGGAGGAGGAGAAGAAATGCTCGGTTGGTCTAATGAATAAAAGGTGCGATTGGCATCAGTCGCAAATAATCTGCGCTTCACCGACGGCCAGAGTTGTTCAAAAAGAGGGTGAATGGCGTGGCTAGAATTGAAGGGGGCCAACGAAAAATGACTGGTTAAAAGAAGATTACGAGCATCTATAACCTCTGCCTCCGCCTTAGTAATGGTATGAAATCGGTCAACTAAGTTCCTTGAATAGCAAGGAGGAACGGGTCAAGTTTGGCCAAAACCAAGCTGACGAGCAAAAAATTGGGGAGCATAAATCTCTACCCCCGCTTTGGCATTGGTCCCAGTTAGAATATCATGAAATAGCTCCCTCCCAGTTAAAAACTGGATCCAAGTGAGCAGGGAGGTGCTCGCGTTATCTATAGTGGAAGGGGGATGTACATAATTTGGAGTCAAAAAAGGAGGAAAAGGAAAAAAGGAAGGGATTGAATCCAAAACTCTCGAACAGAGAACATGTAATTTTCATTTCCTTAGTTTTTAGACTTAAGCACTTTTCTTTCAGTAACTCGTGTGCTTGCGCCCCTTGGAGGCATGTTGTCTTTCGTTTCCAATTGTAAAGTTCATCGCCAATAAAAGAATACCCCTTTTTGGGACTTTGTCTCAAGAGGTTTTGTCCCTTACACAATCGTCTGACCCTTCCTATAACTACCCACTTTCTTCGTGATGGCCACCTTGTTATGAAAACTACCTTTTAACTACTGCCATTACCCTTCATGTTCAACCGCTTTCGATTGAATTCCTTGAATTGTGGAATGTGATAGGGCTGCTTTAATAACTGCTTTGATAACTGCACTTCTTGATAACCGCGACGCGTTATGTTTGTTAATACCTTGGGTTTGTTAAAGGTTTGGGCGAGAATAGAGTAACAGTTCTGGGCGACCGTATGACACTCTATTCGTTCAGATTCTGGGCGACTTGCAAATTGGGTGATGACGTTACCGCATTCTTGGGCCTTCATCTTGATTTGTTTGATTGGGCTTCGTTCTTTGGGCTATCTGATTTGGGGACCCTCCAATTGGACTTCACTCTTTGGGCTGTTCAATTTGGGCTGAATTTTTATGTGTCAACAATTACCCCCCACTATGGCAGAATTAATAATAATTATTGAATTTTGCCATATTCACTTTGTGTTTCCAGTAACATTTGAAATTTCCAAGAATTTCAATCATTGTTTCCTTCTATAACTTGAAAAGGTGCGTCGTTTTGCAAACCTTTATAAACCCCAAACACGCCATTTCACTGCTACCAAACCATGCCTCATATTTTTTGCGTCTCTTTCACGATTCACTGTTCATCTTTTGCTTCCTTGCTACGTAACCCTGAAAAGTTTCGTTCCTTCTCCAATGGCTGCTTCACAATCTCAAGCTAGCGATTCCTTTAGTTTTGATGACTTTCAAAAACTTCTGAGTCGCCCATACATAACCTCGAGTTTTCTCGCGCCCGCCGACGTTGGACGTAATGAGTTTTACTTGGGTCCTTTCTTCAACAATGCGGAGGCAATTGAACAGGCGGCGGTGGGTCAGCCGTTTCCTTGCACTCATGGCCCTCCTTTTCTAAACTCTCTGCCGCTGGGGCCACTTCGCGAAAGAGGTATTCGCATTTGGCCTAAATCTGATGTAGCTTTTCGTAGGTGGCATGCTCGTCTTGTGGGTCATGGTCCTACTAAGGCACTTTTTGATAGCACTAGGATTTCTGATTTGTTGGAAATCTCTATCCGCCCCCCTACTTTCGATTCAGCACTCTTTTCAATTACTTTGAGTTTTTGGTCTTCTGAGTATAACACCTTTATTTTCCCTCTTGACCCCATGTCTATTACCTTAAGGAACGTTGGGGCCCTGGTGAATCTGCCACCTTTGGGCAATACCATTTTTCCTGGTATCTTAGTTTCTGGTGGCGCCCCAAAGTTTGGTAGAAACTACACCGATTCTTATTCAAGCCTGCAGACCCTTCACAATCATTCGAGCGCTGAGCCTACCCATACTGAGCGAGTGGCCTTCCTTTTAGTTTGGCTTTGTAAATATGTTTTGTGCATGCCAAGTATAAAGCCTTCTCTGAGTTATTTACCTATAGCGCATGAATTGGCGCGTGGCAGGCCTTTGAATTTATGTTTTTTGTTTTTGGCTGCCCTTTATAGAGGCATGGCCTCTCTTCAAGCTCAATTGAAGAATGGTACATCTCCCACCGGCAGTGGACCTCTTTGGTTCACCCTTCAAGTCGCCCAAGGTATTAACAAACATAACGCGTCGTGGTTATCAAGAAGTGCAGTTATCAAAGCAGTTATTAAAGCAGCCCTATCACGTTCCACAATTCAAGGAATTCAATCGAAAGCGGTTGAACGATGAAGGGTAATGGCAGCAGTTAAAAGGCAGTTTTCATAATAAGGTGGCCATTACGAAGAAAGTGGGTAGTTATAGGACAATCAAGCAGTTTTTAGAGTAGTTGATCACAAAGAGATCGTCTATGAAGTATAAAAGGGAGAAAGGACATAGAAGCAACGGACCGAATCCAAAACTCTCAAACAGAGAACATGTAATTTTCATTTCCTTAGTTTTTAGATTTAAGCACTTTTCTTTCAGTGACTCGTGTGCTTGCGCCCCTTGGAGGCACGTTGTCTTTCGTTTCCAATTGTAAAGTTCATCGTCAATAAAAGAACACCCCTTTTCGGGACTTTGTCTCAAGAGATTTCGTCCCCTATACAATCGTCTGACTCTTTTTAATTGTTAGCGACTAACCCGCGCGAAACACATCTATAGTAGACTATGCAAGATTTTTCACATATTCATCTGAACCATGGAAAAGAGAACTAGAAATAGCAACGCTTGCTCCAAAGGACTGGTCGGAGGGGGAAGAAATTATTTTCTAAGAAAAAATTGGTCGGAAAAAAAAAAAGGATGATCTGACGAGCAGCATAAGGCTGCTCGCCAGAGAGCAGAAGGTTGCAAGTTTAACCCAAGACCAAGTTAAACCTGCTCTGATACCATGATAAGAATAATAAAGATTTTATTAATAATGGTCTTGTGTATATTACAATGTAGAGAGAGCACTACTTCTAGGGTTACAAATAATTGGAAAGGAAATAACGTTAAAGGAAAAATTACACAATCAATGATTAAGGTAAATAATCCTACACTAAAAGGAAATATAATTCTAAATAATCTTTCTATCTTTAACACCTACCATGATAAGAATAATAAAGATTTTATTAATAATGGTCTTGTGTATATTACAGTGTAGAGAGAGCACTACTTCTAGGGTTACAAATAATTGGAAAGGAAATAACGTAAAAGGAAAAATTACACAATCAATGATTAAGGTAAATAATCCTACACTAAAAGGAAATATAATTCTAAATAATCTTTCTATCTTTAACAGATGGAAAATGGATATGGTGAAGAGAAAGGGATACACTAGGAAGCATGATGAACAAAACCTCAAGAGGCAAGACACGGTGGAGAGATTGCTCCAATCAGGTTGGCCAAGCCCCAATTGTTGGGTTGGGACACGAGTTTAGTTTATTATTTTTCATTTTGTTTTCTTTCTATCTTTCCATGTTTGGTTATTATTATTATTTTTTTTTTTTGGTAATTACTCATTTTAACTCTGAAAAACAATTTATTAATACCATGATGTAATTAAAGTGAAACTTTGAAAAGTTTAACCATCAATAATATAAGGTTGGAAATCTTTTTACGTGTACTTAGTAAGGTGGGGACTTCTCCTGCGATTTTCAAAACTTTTCCCATATTTGGTAGGGCATTTTCAAACTTATAAGTCGTTAAAATATGATTTTTAACCATAGAGTTAGTAAGGACCCATGAATTTTATTCATACACGTCATAAGATTTTATAGTTTATAAAATATCTAGGAGACATGAACTATTCGTTTTATCAGTAAATGAAGCACTTTTTAAGGCAAGAAAGTTTTGATTAGTTAAATTTTACTTATTATTATAGCTTATTTGAGATAAATGCTTTACTTATAATGTGACATGCAATAGAAAAGTGCCTATAAATTTGCTTATGTATATGTATAATTTGTATTTTTTTAATTAGTATCTTTTGCATAATTATAGTATTTATTATGGTTTTAGTTTTTCCCCTATTGAATCATCAAATGTCAAGAAGAAATTGTTTAATCGGCATATTTTACATACATAGTAT